>NC_053121.1:16766812-17039312 GCF_010015445.1 Perca fluviatilis
ATATTTTTGATGATTACATTTCCAACTATTGAACATTGTTCAGTAAAGTGCATCTGCTCAATAGCACAAAACATATTTGTCAGTAAAAAGCTTAATAAACGGAAGAAGCGAATTAGAAACTACGGGTGCACATTTGATCTCTCATTGAGAAAATAAAGGTGCAAATGCATCACTCAGCAGAAGAGTTTCTACTGTGAGCGAGTTCAAGGCTTATGCTTGTTGCTGAAAAGAATGTTCTAAATGAGGAATTGATTGGCCATTATGAGAAACCAGCACTCTTAATTTGCTTGTAGAAATGTGTCAGAAAATAGATTTGCATATATATTACAAAAGCTTCAAGATACAAGCAGTTTGGGAAGAATTCAAAGCGGCACAGCTACAAGATTGAATTACGTACTAATTGAATCCATCAGTTATTTTGGAATAGTCTACATGAAAGATTGTATTGTGTTTCTGAGTGGCCATGAAGTTGATGAAATAACTAATTTTAGACCCTTTCTGGCTGTGCCTTAGCTTTTGGAGCTTCCAAAGGCATCTTTTGGAATTATTATAGTATTTGTTACATTAGTATTTTGTATTGTTTTATTAATGGGATTACAACAGATTTTTGCAAACATCTGAGATTCCTTAGTTTTGACAGAAACGATACAGTATCTCTCCCTCCCTCTCTCTCTCTCTCTGACTCTTCTCTCTTTCCATGTTTCTTATCATGCTCTCCACCACGCACTGTATTGTTCAGCTGATGATGAATGACCATGGCGCTGGAAGCCAGAATGAGCTCTCGCTGAGACCACACGAATGCCACACTTTCAGTACCTCTCCAGAAAGATTCATTACAGTAATTAAAGTTCTGTTTTCTCACATTCTTGCACAGAAGTCACTCCTCGCAATCATTCCAGATTCTCAGCAGAAACAAAGCCTGCTGTAGTTCTCTTGGCGTAAGAAGTGGGTGGCTAGACTGTTTTTCTATTTTTATGGTGGTGGACATCACCATCTTGGATAATCAACTCCAACAGATTGCGCTCTGAGGAACAAATTGCTTCATTTAAGCATGAAAATGATTGAGCAAAAGGGTGACAAACACAGTGGAGTGCATTTATCAAAGCTGTTTACACAAGACACAAATCACGGCTGCTGGATCCACTTGAAAATTGCTTTGATATAGTTACAATTTATCATTGACATGTATTTACTGAAAAACAAATCTGTCAGATGGTAGTCAAGATAGATTCAATATGTCAATTATTACCACAGAGTAGAATTACTGAGAGGTCTCTTGTGTGTTCTGCTCATACTCTAGCCTTATAGTTCAACGCATAAGTTCTCCACATACAGTAATCAACACAAGTTTTGAGAGAGAGCTGCATTACACCCACACCCAGCTGGATATCAGTTTAATTTGACATGTTCTGTATTTGCACACAGATATTAAATGAAGAACCTGGATAAATAAGTGGAGATAATATAACGTGTTCCGATGAATCAATGCAGGGTAAGAGAGAAAATCAAGAGAAAACTACTGTAAGCATATAGATATATATACAGTATATATTTTTTTTCATCATTCAGAAATCACAGCATTGAGTTTTACTTTACTTTTTTACTTTTTATTTGTCATTTTGTTTGGATGTATCCATTGTCGGCTCGACTTAGCCGCGGTGCCCCGTCCTCCTTTCTCCATTGCAGATTTAGTACCGACTCACGCGTGAGGCGAGCGTGGCTGGTCGCCAAAGCGATGACGCAGGAAACTGCCGTGACCTAACACAACACACACACACACACAGAACGTCGAAGGTTCATTGTTTTTGACACATTTTGGCTAAACACACGCAGGCTAAACTATTTAAAAATGGCGCGTTTGTTCAGGACACCCCTGTTTGTCGCTAGCAATGATGATGCACTGATTAGTGACGATTCTCTCTGACCAATCAGTAGTCTGCAGGTTATCACGTCACCTTTTGGTATCGACTCAGCTCGCTTGGAACCTCGACGGAGGTAGCGGGTAGGGAGTTAGCAGGTACCAGGGACTTTTTTTCATAATGGAAAACCAAAAAAGGCGAGTAGAGTCGAGGCGAGTCGAGCATGTACCATGTAATGAAAAAACGCAGATTTCTTGCTATGGGGCCTGCATGTCGGTGGGCCGACGCATTTTTTGTCTCAGTGCAAGTAATTAGGTTGTTTTTTGTTGGCTCACTTTTACTCACAACATGCTAACCGGCAACATCGGATTCCATTCACTACGCTAAGCTAACTAGCGGCAGCACTGCCGGTGTTGCACCGGACTAAAACAATGCATGCACAAAAAATGCGTTGGCCCACCTATCTACAGCTAGAGGAGACCGTGATAAGCCCTATTTCAACAAACGGTGGCGTATCCCTTTAAGCTCTCATGCAATCGTTACGCTTAATGTCCTCGTTATCAGTTCGAACTTTAATACTGCCCGTGACAAAACCTGCATGAAGGAAAGTGTGTTTGCCTATTACACTTTCGTCTTCAGATTGTATCTCGGGGTGGGGGATACCACTAGTTGATGCTGTGATTTTGGTAAGGTGTCTACAATCACTCTAATTGTTGTAAACATATAAATACTGTGGTGACCCCCGTGCGTAATGCTGCATGATGGCACTGCTGGCCCTGCATGAGGAGTATGCTAATGGAAGAATCAGGAGAAAAGGAGACTTCAGGGACCATGATGATGACTGGCTAATATGCCGATTTAAATTCCCTAAAGTTGTGCTCTTGGATCTATGTACTGAATTGGGTCCAGTAGAGTGGGCAACGCGCCAGAACCGTGCCATCCCGGTCCAAATACAGGTACTCGCCACTGGGGCAACTGGCTGTTTCCAGAGGGAAATGGCAGACAGCTAAATGTTTTTTTTATATGTAGCCAGGTGAACAAGGGTTACACAAGGGGTTTCTCCTTAAAAAGTGTTATGCAGTTTGCTTGTGGGATTAGTACTGTAGTAGCGTTCTTTTTCCCTCAAGGGGGCATTGTTATGATATGAGTAGCGGGTAAGGCAAATCGCGCGTTAGCGCCTACTTTTGCCGAGACACCAGAAAAAGGAAGTGGCAGTACCAGTAGGTGACTGACTGCCGTGGTGTGTATTTCTGTTTATGTGTAAGGTAAATATCCATATAAATTTTGATAAAATATGGAAATGGTTATAAGCGTTAGCAGATGAGATAATGATTAATTTAGAAGACTTAAGGTTGATGAATGATGATTTTGTATTCCTGACGATTTCTGTAGATCTGTAAATGGGTTTTGTGTACATATCTCGGCCACGCTGAGGTCAACACTGAACAGCGGGGTTAGCGTGAGTAATGCTAAAGTACATGTATAAGCAGAATTATCTCATAACAATGAGTTTAAATCAACTAAATAAGCTATGTCCATTTTTATGTTTTCTGCCTAATTTAGAGGGGAGATATATACGTGTTGAAATCCAGGTGTGTGTGTCTTGGAGCACAGGCTGCACACTGGAGTGAAAGTGAGTTAATTATATTTTTCTGAAAATTGTTTCTGAATTGTAAGAATGTTTGTGGGAGAATATGTGGTTAATAAGGTATTTTTATATTTCTCATGGAATTGAAGTATTTTATTTAGAAGTGACTATGAGTTGTGTGGCTTAACAAATGTACTTAACAAATGTTTTTTTTATTTTCTTTATTTAGAGAGCTGTTGTCTAGAGTTAGCTAACGTCTGAGGTTCAATGAAGTTGAGCAATATAAGTTTGAGCCTGAGTACTGTTGCTTGGGGTAGCCCCTACCAGTGTTCATCAGCTGCTAAGGAGAACTGTTAAAGCTGATGGTTCTGTCAGACAAGGAAATAGGAAAAAAATTCTCATTCTGTTTGGTTGTAATTAGGGCCCGAGCGCCGACAGCGACAGCGGCGAAGGCCCTATTGAAACTGAAGGAATTGTTTCTTTCTTTCTTTCTATTATTTTCCCGTCAAATGAATTGGCTTTTTGAGGGGCTTAATATATTCAAAAACTCACCAAATTTGGCGGTCGCATCAAGTCTGGTGAAAATTTACGTATTTTAAGGGCTTCGGGAATAGGCGCACAAAAATGGCTCGCTAGCGCCCCCTAGAAAGTTAAGAAAATTGAGCCCCTGCAGTGCGTTTAACGTAGACTCACGAAACTTGGTACACATATGTAACATGTCAAGATGTACAAAAAACTTCATTAGAGACATACCCTAAACCCAACAGGAAGTCCGCCATTTTGAATTAAATGTTCGAAATTAGTGCGATTTTGGCCATTTCCACATGTCGTACTTTAACGAACTCCTCCTAGAGATTTCATCCGATCAACTTCAAACTCGGTCTGTGCCATCTTAAGACGTTAAAGATGAAAAGTTGTTAAAAGAAAAACTTTTCGTCATGGGACGTGGCCGTGGCGGGGCGGCCATTTTGTGCGTTTCGCCGCCGAAACAGGAAGTGGGTGTAACTCGAGTGTACATTGTCCGATTACCTCGAAACTTTTCAGGATTCATAAGAGTCCAACCCTGAGGACAAATAAAGGGTGATATTTACTTAAAGTCATAGCGCCCCCTAGTGGCAACAGGAAGTAGGTCTAAAAGTCAAATTGCTATACTTTAACGAACTCCTCCTACAGATTTCATCCGATCAACTTCAAACTTGGTCTGGACCATCCCAACACCTTAACGATGAAAAGTTATCAAAAGAAAAACTTTTTGTCAGACGGTGTGGGCATGGCGGTCATTTTGAGTGTTTAGCGATGAACAAAGAAGTTGTTGTAACTTGAGTGTACGTTGTCGTATCTGCCCGAAATTTCTCACGATTGACAAAGGTCCAGGCCTGAGGACACCTACAGGCAAAAATTAACTTTTGGTCATAGCGCCCCCCGCTGTCAACAGGAAATGCGCCTTATATGACAAACATCATCCGATTTACATGAAACTTATAATGTGTGGTCTACATGTGATACTGAGCAGCCCCCTATACTTTAACCACGCCCACTTCCTCAGGCCACGCCCCCTTTCATAACATTGAAACCGTTTAAGGTATACCCTTGTGTGAGGTATCATTGAACTCAGCAGAGAGTTCCTTATACATTGGTCATGGTTTGGCCCGCCCCTCTGTGCTTAGCCACGCCCCCATTTATAAGTAATGACCCGTTTCATGTAGACCCTTGTGTGAGATATCATTGAACTCAGCACAGACTTCCTTATTCATTGGTGATGGTTTGGCCCACCCCCTATGCTTAAGCCACCCCCCCTTTCATAAAACCTTACCCATCCAAGGTAGAGTCTTGTGTGATGTATAATTGAACTCAGCAGAGAGTTCCTTTTTAATTGGTGATGGTTTGACCCGCCCCCTATGGTTAAGCCACGCCCCCTTTCATAACTTTTGACCCATTTAAGGTAGAGTCTTATGTGAGGTATCATTGAACTCAGCACAGACTTCCTTTTTAGTTGGTGATGGTTTGACCCACCCCCTACGCTTTTGCCACGGCCCTTTTCACAGCTAATGAACCGTATGACGTAGAGTCTTGTTATTAAAAGAAAAACTTTTCGTCAGATGGTGTGGGCGTGGTGTGGCGGCCATTTTGAGTGTTTAGCGATGAACAAAGAAGTTGTTGTAACTTGAGTGTACGTTGTCGTATCTGCCCGAAATTTCTCACGATTGACAAGGGTCCAGGCCTGAGGACACCTACAGGCCAAAATTAACTTTTGGTCATAGCGCCCCCCGCTGGCATCAGTAAATCTGCCTTATATGACAAACATCATCCGATTTACATGAAACTCAGAATGTGTGGTCTACATGTGATACTGATCCGCCCCCTATAATATGACCTCACCCACTTACTCAGGCCCCACTCCCTTTCATAACATTTGAACCGTTTAAGGTAGAGTCTTGTGTGAGGTGTCATTGAACTCAGCAGAGACTTCATTCTTCATTGGTGATGGTTTGGCCCCCCCCCTATGCTTTAGCCACGCCCCTTTTCATAGCTAATGAACCGTATGACGTAGAGTCTTGTGTGAGCTATCGTTGAACTCGGCGGGGAGTTCCCTTTTCATTGTTGACGATTTGCAGTGTCTGAGTGCCGCGCGAATGCACGGTTGCAAGGAGTGGCGTCCGCCGGTAACCCCGACGCGCGCAGAGGCGCTCAGGCCCGTCCATCACTGCTCGCAGCTTTAATTGTAATTTTATTAAATCCTCAAAGATAAGAAAAAACTCAGTATTAACGTTGTTCTTTATCAAATTCAGTCGGGGAATAAAAACCCACAATAAAAATATTTAGGGCCCGAGCACCGACAGCGGCGAAGGCCCTATTGAAACTGAAGGAATTATTGTTTCTTTCTTTCTATTCTTTTTCCGTCAAATGAATTGCCTTTTTGAGGGGCTTAACATATTCCAAAACTCACCAAATTTGGCGGTCGCATCAAGTCTGGTGAAAATGTACGTATTTTAAGGGTTTCGGGAATAGGCGCACAAAAATGGCTCGCTAGGCCCTAGAAAGTTACGAAAATTGAGCCCCTGCAGAGCGTTTAACGTAGACTCACGAAACTTGGTACACATATGTAACATGTCAAGATGTACAAAACACTTCATTAGAGCCATACCCTAAACCCAACAGGAAGTCCGCCATTTTGATTTCAAAGTTCGAAATGTGTGCGATTTTGGCCATTTCCACATGTCGTATTTTAACGAACTCCTCCTAGAGATTTCATCCGATCAACTTCAAACTTGGTCTGTGCCATCTTAAGACGTTAAAGATGAAAAGTTGTTAAAAGAAAAACTTTTCGTCATAGGGCGTGGCCGTGGTGGGGCAGCCATTTTGTGCATTTCGCCGCCGAAACAGGAAGTGGGTGTAACTCGAGTGTACGTTGTCCGATTACCTCGAAACCTTTCACGATTCATAAGAATCCAACCCTGAGGTCAAATAAAGGCCGATATTTACTTAAAGTCATAGCGCCCCTAGTGGCAACAGGAAGTAGGCCTAAAAGTCAAGGTGCTATATTTAACGAACTCCTCCTAGATATTTCATCCGATGGACTTCCAAACTTGATCTGTACCATCCCAACACCTTACCCTGAAAAGTTATTAAAAGAAAAACTTTTCGTCAGATGGTGTGGGCGTGGTGTGGCGGGCCATTTTGAGTGTTTAGCGGTGAACAAAGAAGTTGTTGTAACTTGAGTGTAATGCGTCGTTAGCTCTGCCCGAAATTTCTCACGATTGACAAGGGTCCAGGCCTGAGGACACCTACAGGCCAAAATTAACTTTTGGTCATAGCGCCCCCCGCTGGCATCAGTAAATCTGCCTTATATGACAAACATCATCCGATTTACATGAAACTCAGAATGTGTGGTCTACATGTGATACTGATCCGCCCCCTATAATATGACCTCACCCACTTACTCAGGCCCCACTCCCTTTCATAACATTTGAACCGTTTAAGGTAGAGTCTTGTGTGAGGTGTCATTGAACTCAGCAGAGACTTCATTCTTCATTGGTGATGGTTTGGCCCCCCCCCTATGCTTTAGCCACGCCCCTTTTCACAGCTAATGAACCGTATGACGTAGAGTCTTGTGTGAGGTATCGTTGAACTCAGCGGGGAGTTCCCTTTTCATTGTTGACGATTTGCTGCATCTGAGTGCCGCGCGAATGCACGGTCACAAGGAGCGGCGTCCGCCGGTAACCCCGACGCGCGCCCGCGCGCGAGGGCCCGTCCATCGCTGCCCGCAGCTTTAATTTAATTTGTGTTCGGTCTCATCCTTCTTGAGCAGGCCACATATATATATATATATATATATTTATATATAATCTTCACCTTTATCACTAAGGCTTGTTTGGATATAATATATAGTTCTGTTAAATCTTATCATATAGGTCTGATATATCGAAGCTGTCCCGAGTGCCGTAATGCCTGCCGTTTTGGAAGATATTATTAATAAAGGTAGTCTATAGGTCAGGTTTCCCTACACTGTGCGACAACAGGCTGAAATTATAATACAATTGGCAGCAATTCCCGAGCGTCTGAGAGTTTTTTTGCTTTTTCTCCACCAGTCGTCATGAATCACCAAACACATCAGAGATCGGAGTGTGCTTTTGTACACCTCAAATCACATTCAGGGATCAACAGTGATGTCACAGGGTCCTGTAATACCCAGGTATGTCACTGCAGAAAGGTGAGAAGTTAAACCATTGGAAGTCAGCAAAAACAAATATTTCAGGAGGTGTTCAGATACTCCTTAAAGAGACTGTCCTCAGGAAAACATTGGTCTTTCGTTCAAATGCTTAAAACCATTTATGTTGCATTTTCCTGGAAAGCTACCGTGTTGCCGATAACGACTGTACTATACCCAGAAACCAGCAACTGTGGATTACTGACATGTGTTTACTTTCAGTAACAAAGGCAGAAGGAGAATGTATTGGTATACCACCACAACACTCTCGGGGAGGCGGTCAGGGTTGATGGTTTGGTCAACAATGTGTATGAACTTGGGTAGACTTTGCTTTCCATCCCATTTCTTACCAACAACAAAACATCAACAAAGGCTATTGTTACCCATAAGGATGCTTTCCTAACCTTTACCACAACATTTTAGCTGTCTAAACTTTGCCATAGAGGTAACAGAACAGAATGTTTTCTTTTCAATGCGACATTTTTGGAATGGTCATATACTGTAGACAATGAGGGCACTGACGGTCTACAGTTGTAAGCTCTTATATCATGAAAGAAGACAAACCCTTGACAAAAAGCTGGACAGATCATTGATCTATTCCCTTGCTTTAAAAGGCGGCCTTAACACCATGACAAGCCCAGTGTGATCATTTTCCCATTATGGCTGCATTAAGTCCCATCAACCACACATCTTTCTACTCTCACAGTATACAGTAACCATAAAAATCGTTGGAGGCCATCTCAAATCAGAGATGATGGTTTAATCACTGGAGAATTTAGCCTGCTGCTCCCCGTTTGTCTTCGACCTGATCGTCACGCCACACAATTTTTTTTATCTGCAGTTGGTACACTTGAGAGATGATTATAAAAATGTGTGAGGAGTCTTGGTTTCTTCTACCTGCCTTTGTCCTTGAGGTTTCCAAAGGTTTTACCGCCAGCCCACACAGGCAGACAGCCCAGAGCCTGAATCCATAAGAATTTACATGCCAGCTATAGAGACGCTGATGAAATGAGACTGAAGGTTGAATGAGAACTGTGCTGCAGTGAATCTGCTTTAAGGGCAGAGTTGCTAGATAGATTCAAACATTTCAACCAACCGAGACATCTACAGTTTGCAACAGCACCAGTACACATTACTGAGTCTGGTAATTGCTGTCGGACAAGGACTCTTCTGTCTGATAATTAGTTCTTTCAGTGGGACAGGAGATAGGGCGGCGGGAAAGAGTATCTGGCTCCAGTGCATTGGGGAAAAAAACATTTAGGATAATCTATATACTGTATTGCACAATTCAGTTTTGTGCATTTCTCAGTCATAAAAATCCACACAGAAAATACATTTCATCCATGTATTCCCTTTGACTTCACTACGATGACCATATCATGTGGTCCACTCACTTAAAAATCGATATCAGTTTGATGCAGTAAACTTTCTTGTTTATCAGAGCTTTATTGAGAATTTACGACCATCTTCTGCTCGAGTGAGATTTCATACAACATTGGCTGTTGGGAAAAACAAAAGCTTAGGAAATTGGCAAGGAGATCAAAGAATGAAGTCTGTGATTTGAAAAGTAGTGTGTATGCTTGAGAGATTTCCGCACAAGTCTCTTCATTTCCCTGGAAGCAACATTAAATCCTATTCAGCCAGGCCAGACGTATTTTTGGGATTTTCGTCCAAACAAGAATTTGGAGACAGCCCAATAGTAACCCTCATCAGGATTTATTGGCTCTCAGCCAGTTAGTTTTAAGGTGCAAGATGATAATCTACTCATTAAAATTAGATTCATCGTCCCAGACACCACAGATGGCACTAAATGCACACAGTGCTAGTTTCTTACATTAGAAATGCATAGTGTTTTTTTCCCTACAGCCTTTTTTTCTCTTATGGGGTCTGAATGTTTTGGGCTGATTTAGGGTAAGGATTAACTTATGATTTATTCATACTTAACAGCACTCTGGTTATATTGACTTTCATGTTAAGTTTACTTCAACTATAGAGCACAGCAGTCATACTGTGTAGCAGCCTTTCATTAATAAACTTGTGGTATTAATATATATATATATATGTGATTTTCCTGGATAAGAGTGATTAATAGAGCTTGTAAGTATATTGACTGTTAGAGGAATGTCTTAAGTCTTCAAGCATTTGTTCACCACTGTTTGCCTGCCTTTGAGCTTCTAAGCTAGCCTGAACTTCTTATGCAAGCGGCATGTTTTCCACAGAGTGTTAATGGGCCTCAGGTAGAAATCTACAGGCCTGACACAGTACCATTTGTTGCCGAAAATATGTGACACTGAGCGAGACTGTGTTTCTCTCAGACCTCCGTTGGCTTAGCTATAAATTGCTTTTTGTGAGACCCAAGCTCCATTACCCTCGGTGGAAAACTATCTCATGGAAGGAGTTGTCACCTTGAGGCCGATCTGTTCTCGCAACTGACTGACAGCGCTCCCTCTCTCTGTTTGTCTCTATTCCTCTATCTCCATTTTTCTATCACTTCAACCCCTTGCTCTGCAGTCTGTTCAGATCAAACTGCTCCTGCAAGCATCTCTGATTTTCAATCAATTTCAGGAACAGCACTTCTCACTGTTGTATGCCTGTCTGTCAGTCTTCAGAGCACCCACTGCTGGAGGGAAATAGAAGCTCAATCCATCAGAGACACACTGATGGCATTCACCATTTACATACAAGTTGGAATAATAACACTTCAGGACCACTGCCATCCCTCCTCCCACTCAACGCTATTTTAAGTATACTGTATTTCTATCTTGGTTGAAAACAACTAAAAAGCAAAGCAACTGATATGAGTGTTTGTATAATGAGAGGAATTCATCCTCTTGTGTCTTCAGCATGTATTCACTTATCACTGCATGTGATATGAAGTTGCAGCAGTGTCCAGCTCTGTCCGCTCAGTGATCACATCTCTCCTGCAGCCTGATTAGATGCCATGTGAAGAGCACAGTGGCCCTTGATGCATTAGACAGGCCTGTTCATGCTGACCAATTATCATTATCAGATCGCCTGCTGGAATCAGTCAGGCAGCAATGCCAAACAAGCAAGCAAACAAGCAAACCCTGATGAGACTCAAAAAGCACAGAGAATTTAAACAGGTTCATAAATTGTACAGGTGTATTAATCAGTCCCTCCAGGATTCCGCAGCCTTTTTTTTAGATTGTTACGGCCCAATATGCCTGCCGGAGCTTTTGTAAAAAGTTGCGATAAAAGTTGCGATGTCTTTTGTATGTTTGTTGCAATGAAGCTGCAGGAGACAGTGAAAGTTGCAAAAAAAAGTTGCTTTTTTTTATATAGTTCTTTAAAAATGAAAAATGAAAATTGTTTTGGGGAGAATAAAATTACTCTGGGCTGAGATTTCATAGTAACCTTACCAAAAAGGCTCAGGATGCTGCAAATGTTGGTATAATATGAAAATGGCCGCGCGACAATAACGGGATGGCGAAGGTTGGGTTAAGGAAAAAAACAATGGGGAAAGGACACCTCACACGCCGGGAGATGGCCGCAGGGAACGTGCGACAAAAGTCCAGAATTGTTTGACCCATCCACCACCCCAACCAACCTCCTTATGCGGATTTTCGGCATTTCATACTACTCACTACCGTAGTCGTGCTGTGACCACGACATATGCTTCCCATTTAAATACATTAGTTTACATTTTCGTGCTGGCCACCACGACAAAAAATGACAAAAACGTCCCCGTGAACACGTATAAATAGATTTCATAACGTGACCATTTCACAAGCTGCCATGAGACTGGGTTGCTGAACCGGGAGAACGAACCGACTCACTCCTGTGTTTTTACCTCATTCGTGCCGGCAGCGCTTTGCTCAAGCTGAGTGCGATCGGTGTATCCTCCATTGTGTGTAGCTGGTCTTATTCTGCTACTGTGTGTGTAGTAATCTAGCACATTAGCGCCTCCACTGGAGTGGTGGTAGAATCAATCAGAAAATGGGTTACCTCGAGCAGGCTACACGTGTTTTTTTTCCCATTGAAAACGTAACTCCAAGTTTTCCAGAAGACCGCTGTTCCCAGCAGCAGCAGCAGCCATAAGCCCGCCCACCGACTCTATACACGATGTGATTTGCCTGACTAGAGTTGTTTTTTTTTTCAGCTCGCAAGCCAACGGAGAGTGCCTAGACCCCTCTGGCTGCAAATTAAATTTGCTGCCACTAGGGTGTGTCTAGATTTCTAGGCTATTGCAAATGCAGATTTTAAATAGAATTTGAGCAGACTTTTGCCATTTGTATTATGTATTGCCCTCTCCACCTGTGTCAGAGTCTGCAACAGCATGCACAGTGATAAGTAAATACACATTTGCTCACACATGACAGCAACATCATGCACTGTAAATGCATTAAATCCAACACCGAATCACACATTTAAATATCACTGTGCTCTTGTAATGGAGGCCATTTTTATATGTTGCTTTTAGGTAATGTCAGAGTAGTTAGCTACTTAATCAACCAGACTGTGTCACATTAATAAAGCCCCACAGAAGTAAACACATTAGTTTTCCACTCTCATTAGGACTATTTCTGCACTGGTAGAGCGGGAGGAAGCTGCTGGGTAATGACTTGTAGATCACAAGGTAATAAATTAGACACAACCTAGAATTAACAAACCGCGATATTTCATGGACAGAATATTATCACTGAAGGGTGAATACATATCCCAGTCTCATCAAGGTATTTGAGCAAAAGCACCTTGTTTGTTTTAAGGAATGAACAAGAAGATTGGTGATGAGGCGTGGGGATAAGATATGAATAATTACTAGTTAAAACATAAATGCTGAGGTTGGAGAAAGCATAAATATAAAATGTTATAAAAGCAAAAGAAAGCACTGTATAAACACTGGGAAAGAAGAGAAATATAAGGTCATGTCCCATCCATTTGTCAAGTTCGTGCACAGTAGCTAAAGATTTTAAGTTTTATTAGAGGCTTTATAATGAGAGGAAAGGGATTATGAACTGAATCCTTAGTAATTGGGTCCACTGGGGGGAAAGTCTTAGAAACAATAAACTTCCGAAGAAGCAAAAGTCAAGGTGATTGGACATTGATGTAAGACAGGGGAAGAAAACATGTTTACATGATGAAGGGATGATGCTGCATTTCACATGTTGCACAAACTGTATTTCTGTCCCTGTTACCCAAGAGCATTACAGGTTTCCCTTTTATAGTAATTTGCAACGCAGAGGAAAGTCAGTCCTCCCCTCTACCTTTGCCAACACCTTGGTCTTTACTACCCGTCTGCCATGAATGAGACGTCCTCCTCCCTGTGCGTAGTCTCCCTCTACCTGAACCTTACTGCCTCCTCTAAAGTTGTGCTTCTGGTCCCTGGCTTTGGCTTGAACCTCATCATCCTGGTCTCCCTGGTGTCCTGTCTGCTAAGCCGGCGAAGCAAAATAAGGAGCAACGTGGCAATGTTCATCCTCGGAAGCACCTGCTGCAACCTCGTCAACCTGTGCCTGTGGCCCATGACCATTCACTGGAAGCATCACAGCCACTGGCTGCTTGGCTCTCGTCTGTGTGAAGTCATGGTGAGCGCCAAACACCTGACGAGCTTCGCCGCCTTCCAGTACGTCTCCTTCATTACCTTCTCTCTTTACCTGACAGTGGTATGTGACTGCAGGCACCTGGTAAACAACAGGGTTTTCCTGTCACTGCAGCTTCTGTTACCTCTCCTTCCTGTGGGGCTGAAGGACCTGACCCTCTGGTTCCTGGGCCGCCACGTGTATCACTTGGATCCTGTCAACCTCACTTGCTTCTCCTTCATTAATGATGAAATCATGAGGGTCCTTTTGCTGGTCAAGACTGCCGTGTTTCTGCCCTTAAGCCTGTATTTCTACGCCCACATTCTACACACAATCATCCAGAGCGCTAACATGATGCACCGGAGCCAAAAAGTCAACGTGCACCTGGCCAAAGTGTTCAGCCTCATATCACTCATCACCTTCACAGCACATGTACCTGGTAAGGAATTGTTGCTTTACAGTTTCTGTGGGGGTATCTTTGACTCATAAGTTTGACGTAAAGGATAGGTTCACATTTTGAAATCAGTCAGACAGCAACACAATATTCACATGTCCATATGTACGTTAAAAGAGTTAGTCGCTGTGATTGTTCGTCTGTGCTTGCCGTGAAGAGATCCCTTCTTACAATAATGTCCAGATTTTACTGCTGAAACCTAATATTAGCTTCAGTAAATTAAGTCCCCCATTACATACATGAAAATCACTTAAGAGAGAAGTCTCTTTAAAGCAAGTTGGTGAAGAGGGCAAATCACAGCAACCAGCAACTCTTTCAGTTTACATAAATGTGAGTTTTGAGATTGACTTAAATAAATGCTTTAACAATAGTTTCTAATTGGAAACCTATGTGAAGCAATTACATATTTGGAATACTATTCTGAAATTAATTAATTAATTAATTAATTAATAACGTACTGTATACATACAAATGTTGCACTACTGTATTTACCTTTAAGTGCACATTTTGTAACAACACAACTCCTCAAAGACAGCTTTGTATATATGTGTATATATATATATATATATATATATATATATATATATATATATATATATATATATATATATATATTTACATATATATACAAAGCTGTCTTTGAGGAGTGTGTTGATAATATATATATATATATATATATAAAACTTAACTTGTTAAACTGACCAGGTTTGGAGGAAGTAACTAAACTCTAATCTCTAACTAATCTCTAGTGATGAGATGCAGAGCTTCCTATGTACAGTGGGTTGTCTTTTCAAAAGCCTAAAGGCTATTTTCAGAAAAATGAGCTAGGACTTAAGACTGCAGTTTGAGACATGAGTTCGATTTTTATTTTTATAAATGATTGAAAAATTTGATTTTGTGTAATTAAAAATACGCCTTTCCGCTGGCTGGGTAAAGCAAATCTGAACTAGAACACACACCGTAACTTTGATTAGTTTTTCTTTTTTTTCTTCCTTTTTCTAATAAAGGGTGCTTAATTATACTATTATGAAAGGTGATACAGGCCTTTACAGTGTATTAATATACATTTAAAGATTACAATGGTTTTGAAATACTTATTTGTGGTTCTATATCACAAAATATAAATATAAACATTTAAGACATTGCAATAATTACTAACCATTGGAATATCATGCTTAATGTGCTATAGGTGCTGTGTTTGCGCTGATGGAGCACCAGTCTGTGTGTCAGGAGATGGTCAGAGATTTGCTGCTGGACCTGCCTTTACTCTCCAGCCCCATAATCCTGCTCTGTATGAACAAAGAGCTGAGGAACCAGTGTCTGCTACTGCTGCAGCGCAAACACACCGACCACCATTTAGACAGAAAATCAAGCAGCAAGACAGACGAGCAGCACAAGAACCTGTCTACGGGAGAAACTGACACCAGTCACTACTAATTCGGAAGATTTTGATTGAAAGGTTTATGAAGTCAAACTGTTCATGATATGCTTAGACTACTTTATATGTTTACATATGGAAAGATGTTGAGATTTTGTTGTTCCCCATTAACTTGCCTTCCAATTTTTAATAGAGATGGATATATGTTGAAGTAGAAAAGAGAAACTGCAAATAAATGTATCAAAGAACAAGTAAATACACCGTTTTTTGTATTCTGTGTGTGTATGTCTGTCTGTGTGTGTGTGTCTTCCATATTTGTTTGCCCGTGTTTATTGGTGTTTGTGTGTATCTGTTCGTCTGTCTGTCTGTGGGTGTGTGCGCACGTGTGTGTGTGTTTGTGTGTTTGTGTGTGTGTGTGTGTGTGTGTGTCTTGACTGTAAATTCACCTCTTTTAGAGTCTCAGTGAGAGCAACATTACTGCCCACGTGTCTGGGATCAATATATCTGGGTTGTAGTGTTTCATATGCTCGTGCCTGACCAATGGTTACACAGTGACATCTCGTGGTGATTCACTAGATTGCATTAAGTTCAACACAGGAGGCGTTTGATAATGAGTAATGGGTTAAACAATTCAGAAAAGTCACTTTGTTCGCCTATCTTTTTCACCAACTGACATCAATTTCCAATATCTACAGCAGTTGCAGCACCATTAACTTGAATGAATGAATGAATGAATTTATTGGTCGTAACCAAAGGGTAGGGTCAGAAGCTTCAGCTTATATCAGGCCCCCCCTTCTCACATGTTTAAGAGTAACAAAGAAATTGTCAAGGAAAAATTGACAAGACAAGAAAAATATAAAATAAATTATACAAAAAAACTAAAGAACATATACACTTACCCAGATAACTTTCTACATACATGCATACATACAGTGTGTTTGTATATACATACACATACACTTACCTACATATATACATACATGCATACATGCCTAAATATACCCATAAGGGTCAGTACGTATGTACGGTACATTGCCACCATATGGTGAATAATATCCTAAATAATGATGATAACCATAATGATAATAATGATGTTCATCACCATTATCAACATTCTCACAGAATAATACTACTCAATGTCTATACTTATCTAATGTCATGTCTTTGAATGTAATTAGTTTCAACCTGTGATCAGGCTGGACTTTATTACTTTGAGGCTATGAAAATGATGAAATATAGAAATTGTGGCTAAAATTAGCATTGCATCAACAGTAAAAGTGTCTTTAAACAATTCAAAAAGGAACCTATATGCTGGATAAATGCAATTGAAATAGAATGTGATATTCTTCAAATAAGCAGGCTCATTTCTGCTGTTGAGTACCGCTTATAGTCAGTAGGTGATGCTGTCTGCTCACATTTGAAATCTGATCACAGTAAACCATGAATGACTGAATAATGTTCATTAATCTTCATGATAGATTCAGTAAGAGGGATGCAGCACTCGATAATGAATATGCATATGAGCTTTCTCACCCATGATTTAGATAATCTAAGCACATATAAGTTATGTATTTCCCGCAGCCAGTTTGCCTTCATTTCCAGGAAGCATCTCCAGGTCAGCCACAGCATGGAGCTCCCACCACTCAACCTTTAACCCTGGTAATTTCCCAGGGGTCACCGCTGCACGGAAGAAGCATATAGGAAATGGTAATTACTGGTGTCTCAGGCTACCCACATATTATGTTAACTAGATGAATCACAATTAACATATTACTGAAATAGTCTCATGTTTTGCACAGTGGATATCTGGTGCATTGCAGCATTTTTTTTAACACAAGCAAACTAATATGACAAAAAGGGACGGCTCATGTATCGGATCATATTTACTGCATGTAAATGTAAATGTATGGAAATATTGTGGGATAATTAGCATGTTTTAATAACACTTGAGTCACATCCTCATAATGCATTGATTTTTCTCTGACCTTAAACAAAGCACCATCTACACACATGAACTCATTACCATGCATTAAGCTATATGTTAATTACTGTTATTGTTAAGTTAGTCATTATCATAAAGTGTGTGTGTGCATACAAGTGTTTTTTTTTATTTATTATTTTACAATTCCCCTTCATAACAGCAAAACTACTTTATGTAAAAGTAACCAACTTGAACAGAGATGCATTTTCAGTAAAAACTTTCATGTTAAGTCAACTCATGCTGCTATCGACTATGTTGTCCCAACTAATTACTAAGACCGTTTTTAGGCAAGTATATAATTAAATTAAATTTCTCCCCTGTAAGGCATTATATAAGATCTTTCCTTGAATCAAAGAATCATTTCAGTCTGCAGCAAGTGTCTTCAGTTGCCTAGCAACACCAGCCCTGGTGCGGACTAATGCTGTCTGGTGTGTGGAGGTAAATCGGGGGGCAATCTGATTTCAAAATAGGTTGCATGTAGGCGGGGGTCAAACTTTGCTGGTGCTCTAGGATAGTTTTCCCAATCGGTGCAGAATTCTTTTTGTGCTGTTCATCTTAAAAAAAGGGGGAATGTGGCTCACTAGGGGAAGTGCACTGCAATTAAAATAAGATTAAGAGAATATAGTCCAAGGACAACAAAACAGATAGCATCTAGTGATGGGAAAGTAATGTTTAGCTGCTGACTATGTAGGCTAAAGCTTACAAGTTCCCCCAAATGGTGAAATTAACCATGCTTGCCACCTGAGCTGCCAAGTCCCCAGGCAAGCTGTGGCTCTGTTCAAAGCATGGAAATTTGCTTTGTGGATTGCAGCCATGTCCTTACTCAGTGGTATGTATAATTGCAGAGGTGGCTCTCCTACATTCACATGTGAAATGCAAATGCTTCTAGCGATTGTTCTCCCAGGTTTCCTGCTTCTTGTCCGTTACGCTTCGCTAAAACAATTCCACATTGCCTTCAGCAAATCAGCTTCTCTTTCGCACTGCTCCCTCTGTTCTTCAGTTCATTAAAGTTTCATGCCAGATTTTTTACTTTGATAACATATGCATATTGTATGTCATGCTGCTGAACGCAGGTAGCATCACAGGGGCTGAAACAGTCTGAAAAATGTCCACATCCCTTACACCTGGGCTTTGTAAACTGTCATATGTTTCTGCAGTTTCCTTCATATCTTTACAGATGTGCCACTGCAAGTCATGACACACTTTGACAGCAAGAAGAGACATTTTATTTTGATGTTAAAAGTCATCCATCCAACCGATCAACCGTAATGAAAGAGCCTGTTATCGGATACGCTGTTTGAATTTCCATAGGTTGTCATACTTCCCATCCTATCTAGGGATGACAGGCTGCATTTCTAATGTACATGCAATCTGTGATGTACAATCTCAGAGTTTTGATGACGAGAATAAAGTATGAGGAATTCTATATTTAAACAGATGGGAAATGCAATTTCCCCCACTCGACAACCGTATGTTCAGCGTTTTCCGTATAGATTTCTAATCAAAGACTCAACTAGAATTGTATGGGTGAAGGACCATCTTATGAAAGTGGTTGCACCTCCCAGATCATTTTCAGGAGTGGTAGCAGAGTTCTGGATAGTATTTAATTCACGGTTACCCACTACAACCCACCATCTTTGGCTTTATGAACTAAATTACAGCTGATTTACATCAGTGACACAAATCAATACAAAAATAAAAGCAGACCACATAAAAATATAAGTTTTTAATAATACAACATTGTGCACATCTCTAGACTTCCCAGTGTAGAGGAAAAGTAGAGCAGTATTGAAATGGTTAACAGCACCCTGAATGTTTAATAATTAGATAAAATAAATTGGTGTTTATCAACATATCGGAGGCGAGGCCTGACAGGATAAGTAATTTGATGCTGTCGAACTCAATGGGAAGAGTCCCAGCCTCGCTCTTCTCTCAGTCTCACTTTATTATCTTTTTTCTAAAGCTTTCTGATGCATTTGCGGGTTCTCTCTTCTTGCCCCGAAAAATCACTTTGTCACATAGCGACGCATCATTTCACATGCTAAATTTTTAAAAAGTGGAACTGGAAATCCTTTCTCAGCATGCAATATCCATTAGGGAGAAAATTATTCATATGATTCCCCCTGCATTATTTATCGCTTAATGAAGAGAAATATGTGCCCCTCACGCTCTCACCATTGTTATCCGCCAATACTTCTCAGGATTTCAGGTTTTTCTCTTTACAGGATCCCACTGGGCCTCCACTGGATAATCTAAAGTGAGAAACGACTTTTGATCACATAGTAATGGGATTTAAAGTGCCCTCATTCCTCCATCACCTCTGGAAGATTCACTTCATGGAGGTCCCATAAATCTCCTCTGTAGAGGTTGCTGGGGTCTACGTCGCTGCTTTTTACTACGCATTTGCTTTTTTGTGGGATTGTGGGGAAGGTTTCTTGGCCGTTTGGTCGGCAGACACGTGAATAACTAATACAGTACCAAAAACCTACACTCACCCTCTCTACTCTCCAGATCTCTATGTGCTGCACCATCTCTTACTGATGCACTGCAGACCACCAGCTTGAAGAGTTGAGATACAATACAAAACACGGGCAGAATGTCATTTGCAAAGACAGAAAAATATCTTAGAGCAACATCGGATGCATTTATTCTGGAGATAATTGCAGTCGCTGACAATAACTGCAAAGCATCAAGCGGATATCTGTATCAAATACAAACTATCATAGGGTGTTACAGTCAAGGTTGGCTTGACTGTGTGCTGGTTGGTGGAGATTTTTGTCGTTGTGCTGTGCAGCGGGAGCAGATGGAGCCTTTGCAGGTGGGAGAATCAAGCTTCTGTTCTCAGTAGAAGCAGGGAGAGGAGGGCCTGTATGTCTGCTGCTTGTATCCAGCCCCTCCAGGGTTCCCAAATATCACAGTATCGAGGGTGATAAATGGATCTGCAATCATAACACTAACCAAGTTCACGGTTGAATGATTTGGTCACTCATTTTTTTTTTTGCCCTTTTGTACACATTTAAAGCTTTATTGTGTAAGAATTTCTCCCTTTCTAGCCCCTCCCATTCCGATCGTGTTTTAACTCATATGGTGGCCTTATTATTCCAACAAGTACGACTTCGTCCGTATGTTCATTCCAGTGTAATAATAGTTTTACGTTTTCGTTATTTTGGTACCATTTCATTGCTAACATCAGCTATAAGGTTCCCAAAAGAATGCAAGCTAATGTTGGTAAAGTATCAGCGTGATCCAAAATCTTCAACAGGCTTTCAAATCTGCCAGCAGTCGCGTATAATCTCTCCCTGGCATTCGTCACGGTGCAACTGAGTGTAAAAGCGCGAAACGCAGAGGTATGTCCCTCTTTGGCTAATGTATTTTAAAGATGGTGGCGCCACATGGTTCATGATTCTGAATTATACATATATATATTATATGTATAGGTATGTATGTGTGTATGTATGTATGTGTATGTGCATATATATATGTATATATATGTGTGTGTATATGTATATATGGGTACATACTGTATGCGTATATGTATTTTTTAGTTTTGTTCGAAATAAAAATAAATGAAATGAATTGAAAATGGCAGATTCTACGCTTACGAGAATACTTTGATTAGTTGGTGGAAGTAATTACACATGAATGAGCACATATTGGTGAAAGAACAAAGTTTTTTTGCTAAGAATCAACTCAAAACATTACACAATGGAGCTTTAAACAGACTAGATCATAATTCTTATACAGGGATCCTGAGGCTCTTCTTTTTTTTAAATTGTGAATCTTGTGTAAATGACATTTTACGTATGCGAACACAGGGCTGTATATGTTTGTAACGCATTACAGTTAATGCAATCAAGTTTGACTGCTTGTGCTTACATGTTTGCAAATTGAGGTAAATACCAGAGACGTAAATGTGCAAGCACTGACCTTTTACCACAAATAAACAATGCTACCGATGCTGCAGGGTTCTCCACGGCCCGCAGCTTTTATGGGTCACAAGGAACACTTAAATCTGTATACACATGTAGAAAACACTAATGCTTTTGGCGGGAGTGTGTGGTTAAACAAACAAAAGAAAGATGAATAACTTTAACTCGGTTAGAGAATGACTAGGTTTTATTTTGTGTCAAATTATCTAATACATTCTATATATATATATATATATATATATATATATATATATATATTAACTGTTGTGTGGTTGTGAGTGCTGGACGTTGCTTTATAAGCTGGCCTCTATTCGCCCTGTCCTTTTCTTTTTCCAGCACCATCCTGTTACCTTTGTTTACGCATCAGCCCTTGTGGTTTTTTTCCTCACTTTGATAAATAATTGACATGCTCTTCTCCTTTGATATGTACTTTAATGCTTTTTTTTCACCAACCTTGTAAAAGTCTGCACTCATAGTGCTCCTTTTCCTACTGACTTTAGAGTGCACATCCGCACAGTCACTGATTCCATGGTGACAGCCTCTTTAATTTAATATTAACATACAGTTCAATCATGTTTTTATTTTCAGAAAGAAAAAGATAAACATGAAAACACAAATTGCGTGCCTGGTGTGACGCGAGTGTTGCTAATTTCCAAAAGCAACAGTGGATAAGTGCCTTTCTCTTAACTTCCATTTGTACCTGGTACACACATTATTGTCGGTACAAAGGCCTTTTTATGTGGTTGTTTCGTAGGATGTTGTTAAACCACATACTGCACATCTACAGCTCATAACATTTAGTGTATTGTTGACAAAAGTTATTGCCTGCTCACCGGAGCCTCATTTATTGTATGCTCCAGGCAAGAAACATTTCAAAGGGAGAAATTGTCTTTTAGAAAAAAAAAATTCTTTCTTTGCTCTGGCAAGTTCTGTATTTTTAATAGAATCGCTTGACATACACACTGCATACCCTCAAAACGGTTTGAGTGCAGCATTTGAAATGTTTAGATTTTCTCATTTTAAAATCACATTAAGGTTTCAGAGTCTGGGGAAGAATGTATTATTTAATTAATATCATAATAATAATATAATAAGAGTTATTCAGTATTATGTGAATCTATCTATACTGTACGCACAGACATTAGTACATTTCTACGGGTTTATTTAGCTGTTAACTGCATTTAACTGCTGAAAGTATGGCAACAATATTTTTTCTTTTTTTTTTTTTTAGAGAAAGCTGGCCATTTAAATGAGTAAACAATGGAAATAACCAAAGTGAGAAAACGAAGTGTGAGGGACTAATGCTTTCTCTCTACTTGTGAGACCTTACTTACACTCGTCAGTTGGCAGCACTGACAGGAAACCTACTAATTACTTCCCTGTAAAGCTGTCATTACTACCATGACTATGATAAAGGGGGGGAGATGGGGGGGCCACACAGCGGATACAATGCTTTATTCTCCTTTTGTATGAGGAGAGTTGAGAACCCATTTTGAACATATGATTGAGTTTTAATTCCTCGTACAGCAGAAGGAGACCTACGTTTAGGTCCGGAGAGCTATTGAATACCCTCAATGTATTCCTGTTATCTGGTGTTTAATGAGGAATATAATGCATTCAAACATGACATTGCACACTTGAGGAAATCGCCGCAAGAAACAAGAACGCCAACTTGCAAAATTTTAGGAAGTATAATCGAAAAGAAAAAAAAAGAACTGCTTTCCACTGGCATCTTTTTCTGCTTATTACAACTCAATGAAGACAATTTGACACAAAAGTGATTATGCATCCAGGCTAGGAAATGTGAAATGGGAGCACCAACGGGACGCAGATTCATAAACAGGCAGTGAAAAGTGATATTCTGTTGAAATGCAAATTCTTTGAGGGTTTTGTTCCAGAGGCATGCAGGGTGAAATTGGCCTTTAAACACATTGGCATACTAATGTCTTGAGGAGCCTCCACCTTCAGCCCGCTCGGAATAACCATGGTGCTATAATTGACTCGTAGTTTACAATGGCAATGCATACATATTCATCAGAAAGAATTAGACATTTCTGTGCTGCAAGGTGTGTCTAAGAGTGTGTGCAGGTATGGAGACCAAAGATAGACTGCATGGCATTATGCAGTGTTAAATGAGGGTTAAACTTTGAGGATCTACTGTAAGTATGGTGGCGGCAGCGCTGCTAACCCCTGCAAGGTTCAGGTTAGTTTACTTTGACCCCCGGCTGTTTGATTTACTACACATGCTGTTCATTTCCCCCTTTTCTTTCTCCTACCTTTTTGTTTTTCTTGTGAGATAAGTTCTATGTATTAAATGAAATCAAACAGAAGAAGTCAAATGGTTCTGTAATTTACAAGAAAAAAAGAAAAGATAAGAGGGAGGTCAAAAAATACAAGCTTAACTTTGTGTAGGATAAAGAATAATCATCATGCGACCGCTCAGATGTATCTTCTAGCTTTGGGACCACTGTTTTGATCCACAAACATTAACCTCATGTGGACCATCTGGTTAAGTCAGTACTAGTCTATATCCACGACGTTCCACTTCCGGGATTGCTCTGGTGCTGCCGGAAATTCCCCCAGATCACGTTTTTTTCGGCCGGATGTCCGTTACCTTCCGCTTTCTTTGTGTTGGAATTTTAAACTCCGGTAGATTTATGAGGACTATGGTTAAAGGTGCCATAGGTAGGATTGTGAAGATCCAGGACTTAGCCAAAAAATTTGAACATCAACAACTTCTGAGTCCCTCCCCCCTTTCCGCTAAAGCCCAAAACGGTCTCCTAAGCCCCTCCCCCCACAAGGGAGAGCTGTGCACGATAGAGCGCGTGTGAAGAGGGGGGAAGGGGAGGAAACCTATTTGCAGCTCGTGCGCGGGGAAGGGCTAGAGGAGGAGTGTGCCTGAGCAGTGATTGACACGCAGTTAGACACCCCACCCCCCCAGCCCTGATTGGTGCATCTGAACAGGGAGCTGTGGATTTTTGAAAATCACACTACAGGCTGTAGGTGGTGCCAGAGGAGCCAGATTTTTTTTTTTAATTACCTGCTTCATGTACTGTAGTTCTATTCGAACGTAGGGTCAGTTTCAGCAAATATGACAGAAAGTTAGTTTTATAAGTCTTACCTACTGAATCTTTAACTGCACCACAGATCTCTGCAGGGTAAATCCAGACAGTTAGCTAGACTATCTGTCCAATCTGAGTTTTCTGTTGCACGACTAAAACAACTTTTGAACGTACATTTTCCACCAAAACAAGTTCCTTCCCGAGGCTATTTTGCAGCGGCACCATGGCTCTGCCAGGTGCTTAGCGCTGCCCAAGACAATTGTGATTGGTTTAAAGAAATGCCAATTAAACCAGAGCACGTTTTTCTCCCATCCCGGAATGCTGTGTGGACTGTGGAGGAAGGTCTGGCAATGCGAGACTAAGTCAGTACTATCTTTTAAATTTCTTCCTTAAACATACTTTTAGCTGAGAGTTTCTCCTTATTTTAATTTAATTTTTTATTTTAATTTTATGGTCAGACATTTGTTTTATTATAATACTGAATGATTATATAATTTTTTGAATTTGCCACCTGAATCATTTGTTAACTTTGGTTTTGAAGAGTGCTCTATAAATACAGATTATTTTTGTTGTTGTTAATAACACAGAAAGAACAGGGTTTTATCACCTTTTGAGTGCTGACACAGTGAGCTACTTATACCATACCATTTAGCTCGAAAAGGTAGATGTTAATCAATCAAGTGTCATACACTATGGGGTCTGTGTTGTAGTGTGCAGGCTGCAGATGCATATTTGTTTCAGTGAGTCAGCTCTACGATTGGCATTCAGTTGAACTCCCTGCAGGATTTTAGGCAATAAATATGGAAATCTGAGCATGAGAGCCAAGCTCTTGTCTAGCTGCTTTTGCCTATTGCACAGTTTAGTCAAGTATCACTTCAGCATAAACAGACCGATAGCAAACAGTAAGATTGGAGCT
Source organism: Perca fluviatilis (assembly GCF_010015445.1). Lineage (NCBI taxonomy): Eukaryota > Metazoa > Chordata > Actinopteri > Perciformes > Percidae > Perca > Perca fluviatilis. Next base: position 16,792,228 of record NC_053121.1, read on the forward strand.
TTCTCAACTGGCAACAATTTACTTCAGCATGATCACTTGGAGAACATTTTACACATACAAAATTAAACATTTCCAATTTGCGCAATCCTGGTCACCTTATTTTTTCAGTAATTATACATAGCAGATATGATGATAGGTACAGGAGACAGTGAAATCATCTGTGCACAGTATTTAGCATATTAGATTTAGCTCCTTTTAAAGACTTGTGTAAGGAAAAGACCAACAAAGCCTGGGGCGCTTGGCACAAAAATATCCCTAAATCCCCTCTCCCACCCTGAGCAGTGACACATGCTGTGACTAACCCTTTTTCCCGCGATAATGGCTTAAAGATTATTGTACAGAAAAGCATGCCCTAATAATAAATACAGTGGGGTAGTAAACCAGTGAAAAGTGTGTCTGATGAAGACATTAGTATTAAAAGCAAGCATCAACAGCTTGATTAAAACTCTGTGTTTCCTCGACTATTGGGGTCCCGGGGAGATCTCCTGATTTTCGAGGCTACCTGGGAAAGTGCCTGATGTGGCACGCTGTAATCAGCCTCTGCCTGAGACCCAATCACTGCCAGAGGAGACTATCAAAATACCCTAACTGTGTTCTGAAAGCACAAAAAGCAGTTCAACCAAGTTGAAAATGGATGTTTACGAGTTTATGATGAGAGCGAGAGATGTACAATATACGCAGGGGGACTAACGTGAGTTGATTGTGGACATGAACTGTGAGTAAAACCTTGAAAGTATACCAACGCCATCAAAATCCCCTGACTGCCAAGCTGAATTTTCTGACATGCCTCTTTATGCAGTTTGGAAGAGAGGATTTGAATTTGAATCATTAAGCTAATGTTTTTTCTTCTTTTTAACCTTGCTATCTTAGGATAATTTAACCACCTTATTTTGAATTATGCACTTTTCCTGTGGACTGTTAATAGATCCTTAACATTTCATGTTTTTTGTGTGTGCCTTTGTCTGCGTGTACTGGGCTGTCTGACAGCCATCGAGATAAATTAACAGACAACTTTTTCAGCCAAGATTGTTGGTCAAAGTGGAAATCTTGGTTAGTTTCACAGCGAGATAAGGATGTAATATGAATAAAGTTCTAATCGTTCAAATTCATGACAGGGACAGTGGTTGCCTAAAGGTTAGAGACGCAAGCTTGTGACCGGGAGGTCGTCGGTTCAATCCCCAGACCGACAGGATAAAATCTGGGTGGGGAAAGTGAAAGAGCAGTGCTTGTCCCTCCCTCATTACCACCACTGAGGTGCCCTTGAGCAAGGCCCCTCCAACCGCTCCAGTGGAGCTGGTCAGTGGCCAGCGGATCAGACTGTGGTTGTACTGAGCAGCTTCCAGGTATGAATGTGCAACAGTGTGAATGTGATCAAGGTGTTCCTGCAAAAGAGAGGTTGCCTCTCAGTGAACCTGCCATGAATAAATAAAGGTTAAATAAAAAAAAAAAATCTGCCCCCTTTTCACTTCCTCTTTTTAATATTCGATCTGCAAACCAAAAGTTGAAAGGTGCTGAGTAAATTGGTCACGCTCTGACAAAGATTATGGTGTTGATCTTCTGGGTTATGCTTCAAAAAGGGAAATAAACAGGCTGCAAATTACTCAAAAGAAAACAGGAAGTATTTTATAGTTCCCATATGAGAACTAATGCTCTGCACTGGACAGCTGTTCCAGATAACTGACAGAAGCACTAAACCGAGCAGATCAGGAGATCCTGATTAATTTGTAACCGGTTCAACTAAAAATACATGCTGCTAAATTCTGCTCTGGCTTTCTGTGCAGTGATTGATCCTGTAAATGACCTAGTGTGTACATTTGTGACTTTTTATGAGTTTGTCAGTGTCATTTGTGTATCATAGTACTTAACAGTATTGGTTGTACATCGTTCTTCATATGATGTGCTTTGAGTATGTTGCATAACCATTGAAAAGAGATATGAGATAAGATATCATTCTGTATTACATACAGAATGATATCTGCAGTACATAGTTCCTATAAAACGTTGTCACTCTTCTTGTTTTACAGCATTGAATTAAAGTAAATTTAATGTGGCTTTTTGGACACCGATCAACAGAAAAAGACTCTTGTGTGTGTGTGTGTGTGTGTGTGTGTGTGTGTGTGTGTGTGTGTGTGTGTGTGTGTGTGTGTGTGTGTGTGTGTGTGTGTGTGTGTGTGTGTGTGTGTGTGTGTGAATTACATATAAAAACAAAATACATGTCTGCATAAGTATAATAGAACACACCTAAATCATCACTGGTGCAGCCAATGGGTTTAGAAGTCACAACATTCAAAGTAAATGGAGATCCACTCGGTGTATCTGGAACGCCTCGTGCCTCAAGCAATGATTCAATGTTGTAAAACATTAAAATAAGACTTCCAAGGTGGGTGAATATGTTTTCTAGGCGCTGTATCTATACTGCAAACATTTAATACTATATTGTGCAACTGCAAAATACAGTAATAACATCAATAAAACTAGTTGACCCAGAGTTCTATGGGGTGGGTTGCACATTCTGCCATAAATACTATTTATGAAATCCATTCCTTTTTTTACCCAGCGGCATCTGTTAGCTGTCTGTTCGAAGTTAGCTGTGCCTCGTTGCCCTGTCTTTGACAATGTGCCCCACAGGCACTGTCCACGCCTGTCTTTTTTTTTTTGAGTATGACTGTTACTTGATTACTTTTGGCTTCCCTCTATATGTGGATAAAACAAGGCGCTAAACTACAGGCTTCAAAAGCAACAACAAATGGACATTAAATACAGCAATGAAGTGCCTCGATCAGTTGTTTTAGCATTAAACAGTGTGAATGAACTGTGAATGTGTCACCTTCCAGACTCCTGTCTCTCCTCAGCGCTTTCATCCCTACACAGAGCCTCTCTTCGTCTTTGGGGATTCAAGATTTATGATTGTATTTTTGAGAACCCATTTGCCCAAGTCCTTTGAGAGCACCTGACCACAGAACAGCGTGAGCCAAGGGCTTTATCTGTCATCACTGGCAATTTAAAGCTGCATTCTCCTGCTCATTATGGGCCTGCTTATCAAACATATTAATCGTTTCACAAGAGATATCGATTTTAATGATTTTATTAGAGTACAAGCTGAAGTAAATTACGAGCTTCTGGGGAAAAAGGAGTTTCACGGAATAGACCTACCAGAGGCTACAGTTCCTGTACCTTTATTAATATATTGTTTTTCACAATGTTGCGGTAAAAGCCACATTTAAATTGCTGTGCATGAAAATGTATACTTTTACGAGTCCTATCAAGGCGAAGCATTTTTCTATTAACAATTGAGGACACCAGCACAGAGAGACACTGAGGCAGATAGATGTTGCAAAGAAAAATGCTTACTCAAAGCCACAGGTGTCACAAGACCCAGGCACAAGGCCGAGCTTGAAACAAAAAACTCTGTTGCTAGATTAACAGGCCAAACTCTGCAGGCCTATGCTGTAAATGCAAGAAGTAGCAAGTGTAGTCGTAACCCTAACAGTGATTCTAGGACCAAATAAGTCTGACAACAAGTAGACAAGGAGCTCAACCAGAAGGCATTCTCATAAACTGAGATCAGTTTTTGGGGTTATTTTGGTGTCACGAAAGATAGCTCGCTTTTAAAGGGGTTGATCTCTATGGTAGTCTAAGCTGCCTGGCCACTTAGCTTAGGTGAGGTAGAACAGAGACCAACATATAGGAAAAGCCTGCTTTCTATCCAATCAGTTCTCCAGAAAAACTTTATAATTCCCTCAGGACTCTTTTATGGATCAAGGCACTGCATTCACATTAAAGTGACAAGAAGCCTAGAGCACTGCGCATTGTAAAATACAGCATGAGAATCACTTTGCTTCCCATGATAATTCATCAGGGATGTAATAAATGTCAGATCAACAGGCCCACTCTTACTATAAAACATGTGTTATGCCCACTGTTGCCTTAATGATGGGAAGTAATAAAGTAGAAAATGTTTTTGTTGATTAAAAATACCACGGCGTTTTTTTTTCTGTTGTCGTTTCTGGTTTCCCCCACTAGATGTCCACTTCAGTTCTGTTTGCAATTCGGGTTCAACTTAACCAGACTCTCTTTTGCGTTACCTGGCTTTATTAAACCAGACATTGTGATGCTAACAGCCAGCTCTGTCTGGCTCGTAGGCCAGTTTCATGAAAAAGATTGGGGAGGGTAGCAATCACATGCAGCATTACCGGTTGAATTATTGATCCTCTTGTGAAAACATTGTTGTTTCAGCAGCTGGAGAAATAATATGACTCAGCTGGGTAAATGATGAGCACATAAAAACAGAAGAACAATAATAGTTCAAATGAATATGCAGAAGTAGAGAGGTAATTGAAAGCTGTTGCATATCAGGTAAATGGGATTTTTTTTCGTGATTTTTTTTTCCTTTCCTTTACAGTGCAGCTGAAATTATTCTTATTAGCTTATTATTTATTATATAGAGTCATGGTCATCAGGATGTCAGGTATCTTCTTCACTGTTCTGCTGACTCTCTCGTCCTGCTGGCCTGTCTTATTTATTCATCTTCCCCTTCTTGCATCTTGACATTCCTCCCTTAATCTTGACTGTACAGTATTTGACAGCTTTATTTTTATTTTTCTTGGTGCTCTGCTTTTCTACTCTTCTGTTCATCGTGTAGTCTGTGTTGCTATGTACCTTTTATGCTTCACGACTAGTGTTGCCATCATTTTTAACACACGTCATTTTTATGTACTTTTTAACATCTGGCCAGAGACAACTGAACATATTTGCCATTTAGGTCTTGAGATAACCACCTTGTTTGCATTTTTATTGTTCATTAATGGCCATTGTCCATAATTAATAAGTTAAGAAATTCCTGGCAGTGTATCCTTGTTTTGTGGCGTAAAAATACTTAAAGGTAGGAGCAGTTTCACATCAGTCAACTAAGAAACTAAATCATTTTCAGATATACTCAGTATTGCACCCTAAAAAGTGTTTTGTGTCAGTTCCACCTGTTTAAACTATTTTACCCTTATGGGTTTTGTGTGCAGTAATGTTGATTGATTAGACTTTATTTAGCAGGCTATTTATTTTCTTTCCTTATAAATCAATCTTCCCGTATTCCACTTAATAGTTTTCTGATCCTCAGATGTGACTGTTTTCTTGATAAATGTGAAGATGGTGGTATTTTCCCACTGATTCATTTACCACATGTGGGCAAATGGATTTAGGCTTCATGTACAGCAAAATGCAAACTTTGGAAAAAAATAGAATTAAGGCGCCATTCCGTGTTTTTAAGCCTACATTTTGACATTGTAATGCTGCTCACACTCACTCCTATTATTCTCCAGCATGCTTTTGACCGAAGCCATCCAGTCACCTCAGGCACAACATTCATCTGTTTGCAACTGAGCTGACACTCTCCTTGAAAGAAAAATGGACTTTGTGAGTATGAGTGACTCGCCTGTTTCCACCTGTAAAACTGCACACACCCTGTGTATCCCGCAGTAGGTGTTAAAGACCACTTTTAGATACTCTTGCGCTGTTCGTTTGGTTAGTTTGTTGTGTGTGATTATGCTGAGTGTCTTGCTGCTTTCAGACAAAGTTTGGCTCATTATGAATACACAAAATACAGAATCTAGCTAGCAAGTTCATTGAGCCTCTTACTAAAAGATGTATTATGGCTGCCTTGCATTCAGGTTTGTATCAGTGTCTCTGCTTCCTTTATGATCTATTTTCTACGGGTGAGTGTTAAATGTCAGCTCTAGCATCAGTCCCTTGCTCTTCAGTTGTGACACTAGTTAACATTGAAGTTAAGTGGTCTTTACACAGAGTGCCATGCACAGGCATATAACGTATATGCTGGTTTTTATAGCTGCATTAAATTACCTCTATTTAGACCTCAACCGGTCACTTATTATTCCTTATTTATTGTGGCATTTATTTAAGCTGCAAAGCAATGATGTTATTTGCATTTCAACTCTCCTCAAATGCACTTACTTTATTTTAATCACGAAGAGCTTTATTTTCACTTGATCTTGATAAAGAATGTGTTAACGATGAGGCACATTTAAAAGGCTGCTATTCAAATTCACAGCGAAAGTGGTGTCGACTTTACTTATAGAGGACATTTCAAAACATATACTGTTGACCAAAGTGCTGCACAGCTTCAGTAAACGGATGAACACATAAAAGACAATATAAACATGAGGACACAAGGACAACAGAGGAGCGACGCAGGAAGACAAAGCACTGATGATGCAGTATTGATCTCAATTGGATTTGAAGGCCAAGGAGAAGAGACGGAATTTTCAACCTAGATTAAAAAAATGTCAACAGAGGGAAAAGACTTACGTGGAGGGATAAACTGTTCCATAGCATCATACGGCTACCGTGGCTCTTAAATCACGTAGAGTCATAACATAGCATTCCAATGAACACACTGTAAATCCACATTCGCAAGCATTTGAGATCTGTTTGCATAAAAACAATTTCATTAAGGAGTTTCAGCTGTGATTATAACAGCATAAGGTAAGCTGTGAATAAGGTTTAATGGGGACTGCTGCAAAGCCTGATGAATGAAGCTCAGCTCCTGTTTTAGTCTCTCAGAATGCACACAGGTAACCACACTAATTACACACAAGTGTAGTTAAGTGAATGCCCTCTTTATTAGGCTTACATATAATCATTTCATCAAATGTTTAAAACCCCTGATTGTCCCTCACAAAAGTGCATGTGTGATCTGTTTATAATAGCCTATAAGTAAACTTTTTTTTTATAGGCTTAGTCTTCTTTCAATAAGAGTTGATTGTTAATGGTCATGTCACACCGGCACTTATATTTCTTTCCATTACTTTGTTGGCTCGTAGAAATCAAATAAAGGTTGTGAAGTAGCTTTAATAGCCTTGAGGTAATTTATTAAGTGAGAAATGCAAGATCAACCACATCCCTGCAGAAAAACGATTCTTCTAACCAGCCTATTCAGCATTTAAGGTAATTTTGCATTGCCTCTTCATTCATTACTTTTATCCAGCCTCATAAAAGTCCCTGCTCTTAACAGTTTGTTATTTTTGTATCTTAGTAGAATTTATTGTTTTTTAAAAAAAGGAGATTCCTAGATAACCCAATTTAAAATGGTCCCCTAGGACCAAGCTCCCCTATGGAGAATGATGCCTTTTTAATAGGATGATGTTTGTGAGAGACAGTGAGGTGTGGGTGGAAAAAAAGGCTTTTTGATGACCTGTCAAAGACGGCAGAGCAGAGTTGGGAGGCATAAATCTTCTATCGGCTCCTTCTCATGTATGTGCCCTTGGTTACCTAGTAACTCTCCTCTCCATCTCCAATCGGCGCTCCCGAATATTCAGCAGGGATCGCGCCGCGCGCTCCCGCGAAGCTCGTGTTGAGCCGGAGAGTCCAGGCAGAAGCATCAAAACGCACCAGGACTAGGAGAGCTTTCCGCTGGAAAAAAAATAAAGCAACAACCCAATAACATGGAAGAAATAAATTAAAATGAGAGCGGAGTGAGGATGATGAGAGACGGCACCGCTTCACAGGAAGGTCATTCCCGAAAAACATAAGCAGTGCGCACACTACACATTGTCCCGGCTTTCTATTTTCAGAAAAGCAAGGCATGGAGGGATTTACATCTCGACAAGGCAGGTGAGTCATTTCATGATAGTTGACGAGCAGCTGTGTGCGTGGTTGAGTGAGTTATAGTGGGGATGCAGGGGAGACGGGCACATATCGGGCTACTTGGACTCCAATTATACGACTTGTATTCTTTTCTGTAAAGATGAAGAGTGGTATTTTTGGGATGCTACGTCGACGCAGCGCAGTACACCGGCACGAAGCACGTATACTTCCAAAACGCATTTGGATTTTTGTGACTTGAACGGACTACCCCGAGTCTCATTAGAGGCAGGAATGTGGACGCTGGATAATTGTTTGTGTGTGTGTATGTGTGTGTGTGTGTGTTTCAGTGCCGTATGTAACATGCAGAAAATAAATAATGTGATAATTGTTAAGGGCACTTGTTACTTGGGTATAAAGACATATTGTGTGCGTGGAGCAGTGAAGCGCAATCTCTCTCTCTCTCTCTCTCTCTCTCTCTCTCTCTCTCGCTCTCTCGCTCTCTCGCTCTCTCTCTTTCTTTTTGCACTCCCTTTAACGCAAATGAAATAGCCCGGTGACTTTAACGGAAATTAAACAGAAGAATTAATGAATCAAATGGCCTAGGATGACGTAGGATCTTGTTTTTTATAATGCCAGTCGGATCTGGCACTAATTTGTAGCAAGCTATGTCCATCTGCTGTGGAGCAGGATGATCTGCCACAAGCATATGGGGATCCCCATTTTCCTTTTCTTTTCTTTTTTACGTTTTGCACATGAATTGATTCTATATAATAAAGCTCGCTCAATTTGGATGCTTAATTATAATGCTTAAAGTTCAATTGGAGTTTGCCTGGTCAATTAAGGATATTTCTTTCTCAAAAAACAAAATCTTTTATTAATTTGGTGCTTCTATGTATTATTTTCACTGAAATTCTTTCTCCTATCTATAAATCTACCTCTTTTCATCATTGATCTTCTGACCTTTTCCATGACTCTGCTAAATTCTTGTAGTAAACAACCTCACTTTCCCATCTCTGCAATTCCAGTGACAGCTGTAGAAACCACATGCACAAACTGCTTGTGGAAGACGAGAGTGTGAATCCAAAGTGCTGTGATGATCCTGCTGGCCCCGTGTGTCTACTTTCTTACCATCTTGAAATTCCTGGACACATGGCAGACGCTTAAAGATAAATAGTGTCACAATGGTAGAGAGAATAATTAACTGTGAGAGCTGAATCCCAAAAAGGGACGAGGTAGTGAAAATGTCAAGCAGGAGTTGTCATGGTGATAGGTTGAATAAGCAATGTGTCCCTGAAACCAAGCATTTAGGAAATGATCCAGAATTTTATTTGGCATGCAAACCACACTATTGATGAAAACAGCCCTTAATGGGTGATAATAACGCAAACGCATAGAATTCCTAGTTTTTTGTTGCACGCATTTAAAGACCACCCTATGAAATTTGATTAGCACTCTTTGGATTTTGACTTGCAGGCAAATTGCGTTCATTTATATTGTATGTGTGTCTTCATGATGAGAAGGATTATGCTGCTGCTGTGGCTGCTGGTGAATCCTCTCTCTGGCCCTTTAGAGCTTTTATTCCAGTCCAGCAGAGTGCTATTTTTCAAGTTTCCTGCTGTGTTAATATCCATTCTTCAATCGTTTTCTTTCTAAAATGTTCTTGGCTCATGCTTGAGCTGTGCAGCCATCATGGCAGCTAAAAACAGAGTTTTGTGTTTCAGCTGTTGGGGAATAATCACTAAGAACGCTGCTTCCTCAATGTGTTCATTAGCTGGATGTAGCTTGGACTTGAAGGTCTTTGGGCCATGGAGAAGTGGTCGACAATCACTGACATGCGCACACACAAACGCACAGCATTTCAAAGTGCAACATTGAGTCTATTGTTTACCCTGTGAGTCTCAGGACTGCTCAAGAAAAGCTCCATGAGACTCTCTGTCTGCTGAAAAGGTCAGCAAGGCTTCGTCCTGACCTAAAGTGAATACACCTGAGTATGTCTTGGCCTGACTTAACATGGATGAGGCGCTCATTGGCCCGAGAGGCCTCTTGTTCTTTAGCTTTCAGCTCCTCTTTCCGCATGCTCCCGTTATTGCTCTCACATCCAGCCCCGTGGACGGGAGGTGTGCGGGCGCGCGTGCTCCTCTGTGTATATGCAGAGGTGTGTTGTTGCACATATGAGAAAGGCTGCGGAAGGTTATTTTTGTTTTCTAATATCCTTCATTGTGTTTGACGTGTTGTCTTGGAGCAGCAGGAGCAGGAGCTGAATAATTTCCCAAATGGATACCTCTGACCTTCTGAAAATATGTCCTATCGCTGCCTATCCCACACCCGAATAAAAGCCTGTCATTGTTCTAGCACTGCTTTCACTGCATCGCAATGTCATACACAGGAAAAGAAAAGTAGTTGTGGGGAACTTGCATTTGATGTATATTAGTTGTCACTACATTACTAAGCAAACAAGGTACACAGTGACATTGGCCTTGATGGCTGATGCTCTCAAAGACACTGTAGCAATATCTTACAAAGCAGACTTCTTATAAACTAGACATGTTCTGATAAAATTTTTTCGATACCAGTGTGTTTAATATATATATATGTGTGTGTGTGTGTGTGTGTGTGTGTGTGTGTGTGTGTGTGTGTGTGTGTGTGTGTGTGTGTATATACACAACCGGTCAAAAGTTTGGGATCACTTAGAAATTTCCATTCCACTCCATTACAGACAGAATACCAGCTGAGATCAGTTGCATTGCTTTTTTAATCAGGGCAGCAGTTTTCAGATTACATTATGTTTTTACATAATTGCAAAAGGGTTCTCGACTGTTGTAGAAAGAAGTGGCTGATCTTTAATGCAATATCTACATTGCCCATTATCAGCAACCATTCATCCAATGTTCCAAGGGCACATTCTGTTTACTAATCTGATATCATTTTAAAAGGCTAACTGATAAAACATGGGAGAACTCTTTTGCAATTATGTAAGCACATAATGTAATCTGAAAACTGCTGCCCTGGTTAAAAAAGCAATGCAACTGATCTCAGCTGGTATTCTGTCTGTAATGGAGTGGAATGGAAATTTCTAAGTGACCCCAAACCTTTGACTGATAGTTATATATATATATATATATATATATATATATATATACAACTATTTTTTTAACAGCTGTACACTAATAACACTGTATGGATGTAATATGATTACTATCATTGGGAATGAATACCATAGAACTTTCTTCTATTAGCCAGTCAGTCATAATGGAAAAATAACTACTTAGAAGTATATTTTTTTTCAGGGCTAATATTTGTGGTATCGGATCATACTGTACATAGACTCACATACTCGCCGATACCAGCATTTTAGGCAGTAAGGGAGGCATTTCCCGATACTGGTATCGGAACAACTCTGCTATAAACTATCTATTCTGTTGGTGCAAGAGAAGAGGTTCATTTAATGAAAGAAGTCAGTCGTTATTACTACTTAAAATGTAAAGGATTTAAAGTCCTTGAAGTTTTTAATTAGCCTGAACAGTCTTAGTGCAGAGAGCTCTGAAACCTATTGGGGCTGTACTTTAAACCCAAGTCAAACTATGTGTCCTGACGTGTCAACTAGGGGTGTGCGATATGACGATAGTAGATCTTGAACAATTACAATGTCTCCACGATATCTGCCTTTGCAGATATATTGTTAGTATTGTGCTACAGTGCATATTCTATCAGTTGCAACTCTAAAGGGCCGTCCACACCAAGAACGATAACTATAAATACGTGGTTTTAAAAATCGTTCCAACTCAAGTGGATGGTGGAGCCCACACCACAACTATAACGACAACGGCAGTGGAGAACGATATCGTGGGGATCACTTTCAGAGCGATTTGATGAACGATAGAAACGCAGAGAGCCAATAAAAATCCATCTGAATTTACAACACGGCACGGCGGAGGGAGTCACTGCGGCCAGATTTGTTTCACACAGGTGGTTAGTGGCGTGACTTTTCCCCTCGGTGGGGCTACGACCCTTTAGCTCTGTGTATTATTAAACATAAGTACTTTGAAAGTATTTCTCATGTCACAGAAACCACAGAGAGTGAATCTTGTGTTTTAGATGTGATTATCATACTGTCGCTGTTTTTGTTCCAGTGCTCTGCACAGATCTGACTCTCCGCTCTCATCCCCGGCTCTGTGGGATGCAGCGGTGTCGGCGCTCCGGGGACTTTTTTGGATCATAAAATGTACCCAAATTCACAAATACGTAGGATATTACTAAATACATTCCTGTAATCATACGTTGCAACGTCTGCTGTGATGTATTATTATCAGCTTGAGCGTGCAGTGCGCGCTTGACGTCGCTGTTTGCGGAACGTTATCGTTTAACAGTGTGGATGCTCACATCGTTAGAGTTATGGTTATAGTTCTCGTTCTTGGTGTGGACGGCCCTTAAGGCTCCAGTGTTTCCCCTGCTATATAAAAATCTCCTCAAACGCAAAAAAAACTCACCATCTCTCCTTTAAGCAGCCAGAGCCGGGGACGAGCGTGGATTATAGATTGAACACCCCCAGACATTGCCACCGCTAAGCACTCTGTTATTGGTTATTGGTCGTTTGACAACTTGTGGTTTCTGTACTGTTCAGTAACTTTCAAAATAGCCTTAAAAGCCAGCATGAAAAGAATCGTGATAAGTACGTGGATCGTGATCCTGCCTAAAAAACAATCGTGATATGATCTTTTTGTCACATCTCCCTCCCCTTGTGTCAACTTGGCTCCTTCCTGCACTAGCTTTCCACACACATTGTACAGATGTACAGTGACTAATGAAAGAGGATACACTTGTCTATTCATATTTGCTCAGGAGGATGCGCTTTCATCATCATTAAATCACACCTTTTGTGACAGAATTACTGAAAAACACCCAAAACAAGTGACAATTCACTAGATACACTTGTGTCATATTTGTTTTTAAAATTAATAAGACGTATTTGATAAATCTGTGAAAAGATGAAAGAGTCTTTGTTTGACTAACTAAATGGTTTTGGCCTGAGGCACAAAGATACGCCTCAAGTCTACCGCACATAACGTGTTTAACAGAGATTTTACATTGTTCATGGCCCAAAAACATCTCCCCTGACTAACAGGTTTTCTTGCCAAAGACCAATGTCTGCTTAGTAAACAAGATTATTTTGGACATCGCCATTCTAACTACAAAGCAGATGTCACACAGTATGTCTCCACTCACTGTCTGCCAGAAGTGATCTGTTTATTATTTATTTATTAATTAGAAAATGTACACTCAATAATACACAGACATAGGGCAAACCCTGCTGAGTTAAAATCAGGGAACTGAATATGCAGCAGCAGTGGGGAGCTATTTTCGATTGTTTTCCTTTTTAAAAATGCATCGCGTTGAGAGAGACAGCGAGAGGTGGAAGACTGCCATGATAAGAAGAGATGCAAAGCTGTACTTTACACTTACAGTACATAAGCTTAGATTTGGGATGAAGCTCAGTTCATTCATTCATGTGGAACATGCAAACCACATGAATGACCTTTTCAACTCTGGCGTACTGGAATCAATCCACTGAAGCTGTGTATGCAAGTTTGTTTGCATTCCGTTGATTTTACTTTGTGAAAATGTCACACTTATTTGCAGACTGTGATTTTGCATTCTGCGATGTCATTTGCTTTCCACGTGCACATACGGTACGATATGACAACGAACGCTCAGATTAATGTATAGATTTCTGTGGTCCTGCTGCACTTTGTGTCCTCTAAAAGTCCACATCTGCACTTGCCAGCTCATTTGAATTTTGTCATTCTGTCCTTACTTTGTAGCTGACAGGGGTGAAGCCCTGCCCGTTTGTTTTTGAAAAGTTCACCTTAATCCATATGATTCAAATTGCATTTTACTCCGCTTAATCCACCCTGAGAATAGACAAGTGACAGGGAATCAACAATTTATAATCCCGGGGATGAACGTTACTGTCCAGGTAAAGTGAATGTGGCAGAGTGTGCCTTTTCCCCCGTCAATTCCCCAGCTTCTTATTCAACCAAGCAATCGCTAAGCCCCTTTCTCTCCTCATTTTCTTAACATGGATTGAGTATTGTGTGGGGCTGGCAGGACACAGAAGTGAGGGCCCGTCTAATTCATGGGGTAAATTAGTGAAGATAAGGCCTGAGTCAGTACCTCCAGCCTACCATAGATCCCCCGGGGGCAGGCTCTTAAGGAGCTTAGTAAAAGCCTGTCGTATGAAGACATGACATGGAGCTGGCTAAATGGCCTACGTTGGAGTGTCTTCCATCAACCTAATATTCATATATGGGTCACTGTCGTTCAAGCTTTAATCCCATTCAATTTATTCATTTTTGGTTTTTAATTCACAGTTTTAGGAAAATAATGTAAGAAAGGGGACATAGGGTGTATTAGTGAGGCTCTAATGCATTGCGCACTGAACTGACAAAACACTTAGGCCCACTCATAGGACCATGTTGTGTAAAAGTCTGTGCCACCAAATCAATAATGAATGCTGGTTTACCCGTAGTAAAAGAACAAGGAAGAACTCCTCCAGAGTCACTGGGTCACATACACTGGGGGAACAATTAGAGGCTTCCTCGCGCATGTTTTGTTCTTTTTCTTTTATCAGCTGCGCACATTTCCCTTAATTTTTCTCTGGGGTCCAGCAGCATGTCTGTACAGCTGTTGAGAATTTACAGACACCGGTCGCAAAACTCTTTCTCAGCCAGAGCTATACAAAAAGGCCGTGTCAGGTCCTGGTGATGTATGTTGGGCCACGTGAAGTGGAAAGCATGGTGACAGATAGGACACCAGTCTTGCGGGTGTGTGTTAACCTCATAATGCTGACAGATTACAGATTTAAATATTTTAAATCTCACAGAGCACATGCTGCTGGTGATGAAGAGAGTGGAAATGACTGCAGTAATGCAAGAGATTAATAGAGATCCTTCCTCACTCTCTCTCTCTATCACACACACACATACACACACACACACACACACACACACACACACACACACTCTCCTCTGAAACTATTTGGCCATCGTATACTCACAGACCCATGCGCCACAAGTAGACTCTTGAATTAAAGTTTCTTTATACTCATTTGTATAGTCACTTCTTTTCTCTCTCCTCTTGCCTTTTTCACACACCCACACACACACACACACACACACACACACACACACCAATAAACAAAGGCAAACGAATATGGAAAATTTTTGATTATATCTAGATTTAGCCAAATTAGTGCTGACATTGAGTCCAGCGTTTATTTCTATCCTCTTTTTTTATCTGCTTTAAGGCAGACTCTCCTCTTTTCCACTTTTCACCTGTATTTGTGACAAATGTGAGTTGTTGAAAGCTCTGGCTGACTGAGATATTGCCTATCAAGGTTTTATTTTTCCATCTCACTATTTTAGTTACTTAGGATCCTGGGGACCAAATAAAAAATATGAAGTGTATCATAAATGTAAAGCACAGGATTGCAATGTCTCAGTCAGCCAAAGGGTCATTGGTTTGTCCCTGTCCCCTAGGTGGACTATGTTGTTTTTTACACAAGGCCATAGCCAAAGTTTTAGAAATACTGAGGCAATAAGTCCAAATTCTCCCACTGCAACCTGCACCCTCTTAGAAAGTTTTGACAAAAAAAATATTAGTTATTTTCTTCTGCATTTTCTTTCTTTATTTGAGTATTTTCATCTATTTGAATGTTGTTTCAATACCTTCTTCCTAATGCCAAGGGTACAATTGGTGGAGAAATACTAGGGTTTTAGAAACCCCCAATTCCCCAAAACAATAGATAGGACATGTCCTTGGTGTCCTCAGTTGTAGCTACGTCTCTAGCTTTACTGATGCTCACATTTCCTCCCACATACATGCAAAATAGACTGACTGGAGACTCTGAATTGCCTGCAGGTATGAATGTGAGAGTGTGTGGATGTCTGTGTGTTAGCCCTATAATGAATGTCCACCATATCCTGTGGTAGTTGTAGTCTCCAGTAACCTTAATAGGGCCACGTGAGTATAACAATATATGGATCAGTGAATAGTAAGCATCCATATCTAATCAGAGTCTTTTAATAGAACTGTGTTGTACAATGTGGAAGCTTTTTTTTAATGTGCCTTTATGACATTGTAAACCATCTACCTTAGTAGTACCTGCTTTGGGATTGGTTTATTTTGGTGCTTACATGTAGACCTGCTCCTGACTGTAGTCTATTAATATCTTGCCAGCTTGGCAATGCTTCCCGATAGCCTTTGAGGAAAGAGAAATTCCTCCATCAAACTCAGGGCCCATCTGTGCTCATATTCCTCCCAAAAGGAGCCATCCTCCACAATTATAGCATTCTTCCAATGATACCATAATCATGCCATCACTCTGTGTAAGAACAGGCTCCAGGAAATTGGCTTGCTATTAATCTGACAAAATTACCAAGAAAGGAAATTAGACTGGGGAAGTTTTTTTTTTTTCTGGCATTGATTGTGTTTTAAAGGCAATATGCACACGTTGCATGTCTCTTGGAGCGTAAATAATAGAACATTTAGCTTATTGATTACTTTAAATATGTGAGCGTACATGTCAAGCTTTAAAACCCATGCTCAAAAAAGTTTATTTGACCTAATATGTTCTCTTTGAGGTGCTGCAGTTCATTACATTGATACGGATCCAGATTCACCTGAAAATCTGGGTCACTACAGAAATAGCCTTGTGGCTTACTCTCCCAAGACGGAAGCTCTGATAAATTGGTGGCTGTAGGTCACTATGACAATGGTTTGAGTGAGAAAGTGAGGATGAGAGCATGAGCTTGACATTTTGATGAGGTTCTTGTTAGTTTTTAATCTATAAACAGTTTTGTTTCTGAGGAGTTTGATGATGTGGGCGAACACATAAGACTAGAGGGATCCTCTAGGCGTTTTTCTGATCCTTTAAGTAGCACAGATTTGAGGGGTTTTGCTAAAACTGCACAAGTTATGCGCTCAAAATTCATAATCGCATATTATTTGTAGAATGCTCTTACTATGTGGGATGCAGTTTGAACCGTGATTATTGGTATACTGTATTTCCATGGGCTAAAAGTACTTGTGACATTTTAAATACAACTTGCTATATTTTTTGGGGAATCCTGCAAAGTGACACGTGTTTTGTGTCTTGAGTCACTACAACAGGAAGGCAGATTTTGGGACGAGAGTCTTTAGAGTTGTAGTTTCTCTCATAGGTCCTTTTAGCTGCACCCACTGTGAATTTCGGCCTAGTTTAAGTACAGGTGTTGAATGACATAATAGTGGTGGGCAGTTCAGTCCTGAAGCTAAAGAGTGAAATGATACTGTTGGATAGAAATGGTTCTCTGAGAGTAGCAGGAATGGAGCGGGGATCAGAGAGGATAAGAGCAAGGACAGAAGGAAGAGTAGAGATTGAAAGAAAACAAGAGGAAAACGGTTAGGTAGGAGAAAGGTAAGCCCGGATAAGCCGTTTGACATGTGAGCTCTGGGCTGGAGAAAGCCAGTCAATGAAAAATCTGCCAAGTTTGTTTTATTCATGCTGTGGACAGCTACGGCTTCACCATCCATTTTTTTTACAGCCAAACACAAACAAGGAGAATACAAAAGCTACCAACTTGTATTCCGTGCTCCCTCTTTAATGAGAAGATGTTTCTATTGAGGCAGATCTCTCTGCCATGTTGAATATGACTAAATGATTCAAGCTTTTCTGACACCCCAGAATTTGCTGGCATTCTCATCTCTTATTCTCTTTAATCATATCCTCTTTCTATCCAAACCTGCTTCACACACATTGCATGCATGCATTTAAAATTCTACAGAAGCCCCAACTCCAAAGTAAACAGCGACAATAAGCATTTATTGTTGAAGCTTTTTGGTAGCCTGGCACCAAGTAATATGTTAACTAATGGGATGTCGAATGGAGTTGTTTGCTATTGCTGCTGAAGAATAACAATTCACCAAACAGGATATTGAATATACATTCTTTGAGCCCCTTCTTGATTTGTATGACCAAGATATCTCCCAAGTCTACATCTGAAATAAATTATTGAAAGGAAGACCTGTCTATTTTACATTGCAAAAGGCATCAGCACTGTAAAATACATTTCAGAAAGACTGTCAAACTGCCACACATAATTTTACTTGATACTTGATGATTGGTTGTAGAAAGAAATACCAAAAGGAAAGTCATTATCCAGTATGCACACTTACACGCTGCACCCAAAGACTCCTCAGGGTTGATTCTAATGATACCCATGTGATTTACCCAGCAGATCCATGATCAGTGGGTAAAAAGGAATCCACAGCTGACCTAATAAGCCATATCTTTGCCTTTGTTTCCCACTGTGCTTTTGGAAAGAAGACATTAGGAACTATGAATGAGGAAACCTTATCACAAGAGACGTCGGAAATGTGACATATTTCCTGGGGGATAATTGTGCTTTATGTCTCGTTGGCCCACTTTTCCTTCATATTGATGCTTTGCTGCACACGAATGACAAAACAGCTGTATCCCATGTAAAGGTCTTTTTTAGTCAAATCCATTAGCAAAGGTTCAGAGCAGAGGACTTGCGAGCAGAATATCCTCCATTTAGGAGATGTTTACTGTTTGTGTTTAATTATTCGGCACAGTGTGAAAGGACTTGTCGAACTGGGTTAAAATGAAGATCCTCAGTTTCCCTTTTAATCTGAGACTTGCACCCTATACCCACGCAAAAACACAACGCTGCTAAAGATAAAAAGCGAGCAATACAGTAGAGCACGGATATAGTGGTGAATGGCTCATAGAGGATATTTATGTAATCTTGGGGCACCAGGGCTGACTCAAACCCGACTCAGAGCCGCTGTTGCAGAGAGAGGCCCAAGGACAGTAGCACATTTTCTAAATCCCTGGTAGACACAGAAAGTTAAGACAAGCAGTGTTGCAATAAAACAAAGCCCAACCCATTTATCTGAGCATCCCACACAACCCCTGGCCCAGATTTACAGCCCCGGGCATCCAGAGCTTCCAAATCTTCTGGCAGCCACTGCCGCAGATATTGATAGGAAGAGCGAGAATCCCACCAAGGAATTCTGAGCTGGAGGGGCTAACTTCCCAAAACATGAGCTGTCCCTTAATGGTTTAGAATCAAGCACCAAACGTGTATGATATAAAATTTTATGTACTATAATCACATTGTAAATTGGGATAAATTGCCTCCCATTGATTTTTGCTCTTTCTCTGAACTTTTCTAGCAAGTATCTTTTGCTATGTGGCATTAAGAGTTTATAGATTGTTTGATAAAGCCAGGTCTTTGATGAGCGTTTGTACCCTGCGGAGACAGAACACAGCCGCTATTCCATCAAGCAAAATGCCTGTTTGAAAACAAATAAAAACAGACCCTTTCTCATCATTAGATCTAAAGCACTTAATCCTGCACAGAGTCGGCTCTCCTCTTCAACGAAAAATCTTTTCTTTGTATCCATCACATATGGATTTCCTTCATGGAGAATGTCTGCATACCAAGTTGCAGATGCTTACCTCTGGAGTCTTCATCATGATCAGGATCATGACCCTCTTTAGGTCACCCCAAGGGTGTGTGTATACAGATACTTTTTAAATTATTCACAAGATCAAAAAGGTAAAAAAAAAAAAAAAAAAAGGATTCTAGCGCTGAGATAGAAAAGAGAATTTGTCGTATTAACAAAGGCTTTTGTTCCTGAAAACTTAAAGCATTGCAGTTTGCTTCTGCCATACAGACAAGCTTTGAATAAATAGCCGGATTCTATTCCTCCTGAGTGAAAAATTTCAAATGATTTATCTCACCATTTTTTCACTGCCAACTCATAAAACATGAAAAGGATAATACAAATCACCCACACACACACACATAAACTGGAACTGAGACACACCTACACAGGCCAGTATTTATGATAGCCAGGCTTTCTGTTCACCACAGGGGTAAATATTGGTACTAGTTGACGTGCCATTGTGGCTCTGGGGGCTTTGCTTTTAGTGGGTATAAAAAATGCGGGAAGGCCTTGTTGTCACATGAAATTTTACAGCAGGCATGGAGGCACTTTCATTGTTGCGTTTGTTTCTCTCAGAAGCTCCAAGGCTCTTCAGCTAGAAAACAACAATGGCCTCGTTGTTCCGTCTCATCTGCGTCCATGCCTGGTAAAAGGAACATAAAAGTCTCTTTCCCCTGCGAGCCCCTGCTAGTTGCACTGGTATCGGCACAGTTCAGGCACAGAGGAATAGTTTTCAAAGTGTCACCGTTTAGGGCATGGTTTGGATGTCAGCAGCTAAATGAATAAATAATGTGCCCTCAAGTTACGTTTGATGTAGTGGGATCTGATCTGATGTGACTTTTCACTCAAGGTAGCTAACATCCAGATGTTCGAGGAAAACCCATTTTTTCCCCCTCAGGTTGCTAATGAAACATGGAGAAGGGAGGATGTTTACAGTCGTTCCACCGACAAAAACATTACAAGGAATCTTGAAACGAGGCAAATGAGAGAAGTTGTTTCGTCAGAGCGGAATTCATTCAGAAATGTTGCACCATGTGTAAGTCTGGATGCATAATCATGGGGAGTATGAGTACATATACTGTGTCTACAGTATGTGTTGTCATTGTTCTGGGCTCTTTTGCTGCAAAGTAGGCCCAGAATAGGAAGAGAGATACAGTAGTTCACAGTGTGTGCTGTGTGCAGTTTTTGAGGAAGTGCAGACAACCCGAGGCCAAATTGCCTGCAGTGTTTGGACATGGCCTACTTCTAAGTGTGCAGTCATTAATGTGTTCTTCTACTCTGTTTAAAGTACACAAATGGGATTTTAATTCACGCCCAGAGTTCCGTATGCAGAGTGTCTGTACTGTGTATTTCCATCCCACTAAATTCAGTGCTGTAGTTCACCATACAGTAGTGTATATACTAGGGGTGTAAATCACACGTTTTATCAATACAATACAATACAATATTGATTCTTAGGACAACGATACATTCACTGATATCACAAAGTCATTCAATTCAGGGACCTGTTATCAATACAAGGATATTAGCGCATTTAACAGTCAGTTACATTTATATACTGTACAGTATATTTATAAAAAAAACAACTAAAACTACTCTTTTTAATAAAAAAGTGGAAATTTCAAAATAAACATGCATCTTAAAGATGGCGATATCTGAGGATTGAAGCGATATATCGATCCAGATTGATTTATCGTTACTCCCATAGTATATACAGTACATATGATACAATGTCATGGATGTTTAGACAGTGGTGACATCCTGTATGTGTGGCGCCTTGCTGTGTAACCTTGAGTACCCTCAGTAAGCCGCAGTGTCTGAGGATGTGTGTGTGTGTGTGTGTGTGTGCGTTTTGTACCGTAGTGGCCTACTCTTGTCTCATGGACTTTGTAGAGCCTGTGTGTGTTTGAATAATGTCCTGCAGGAGACACTCTAAGTGCAACGTCTAGGACTCAGGCGTCAGCAGTAATATCAGGGCAACCTCTCCTCTTTGTGCATTGGCATGGGGGATATTACAGCATTAGAACTCATGAATTATAGCCATAGTGTTAGCTCAATGTCATGGGACATACAGTAGAAGTGTTGCTGGTACCACCAAGGCACCAAACAAAAGCTAGAAAAGGAGAAATGGGGATTATGAAATGTGTTTTAAGTATATCCCTGTGCATAGTGTTTTTGGACTGTTGTGATAAATTTAAGCCAATTTCACTGAATAATGCTGTATTGCATTAGGATGCCACATTTGTCACAAACTGTTGTGAGCTTAAGGCTGCTCTCCTGTTTGATCTGAAGGCTGCTGTGCTATCACAGTGCCAGGTTCGACTGAGTATTCTGTATCATAGTAAAAGGATCTGTGTGTTTCCCAAAGACAGGAGCAGGAAAAAAGAGAAACCGGTGCAATAACAAAAGATGCATTACCTAATAGATTTGGCAGAAATACAGAGTTCAGGGCGGTCTGATAAAGCTGGGTTACAGTACTTTAATCAATCACTAAGAACACAAGCCAATTTAGGAAGAAGCCTGACATTCAAGATAGGCTTTCAGACAGGATTAGAAATTCTGAATGGAGAGTAGACATATCTGCCAGGGTGAGCCGAAAGGACTGTTGTCAGGGGACAGTGTTCCCTCCTCCATGTGTGATATTGAGGCATGTCTCTGTCTCACCCACTCACACAACCAGTCCCACCCCCCTTTTATATTTGAAAAGTCACATCCTGTCTTCCTGGCCTTGCCCCTCAGTTACATGAATGCAGATGAGTATTCGTAACAAGACAGCGTTGGTCGCCTCTGTTGTTTACTCTCTCCCTTCAAGAAAAGGCACTGTCATTTAAAATGTCCCTCGGAGCTCATCATCATCTGGAGTCTCCGGTCTTGCTAATAATATCTAGAATGTTAATGTGAACATGCAATGAGCAGAGGCTGCTTCTCTAAACAGACAACTGGGAGAGTCACTGGAGGAAAAACAGCTGCTTTCTTTGCCTACAGGACATCGTTCTGGTGTTGTTTTTTTTACCTAGCTGCAACAAAAATGTTGCCTGTTTATCTTATCTTGAACACTCAAATATCTGGACACCACAATCTTAGTTGAAATGTAAGGATAAATCTGACTCTATCCTCAAATTTTGAGATGAATGTATCTATTTTCCAAAGCTTAAGGATTCCCTGAAGGGACAACCTAGCCTTTAGCTTCAGCTCTGCAGCCTGGAATCAATGGGGGAAACAGCCAGGGGCTGTGATGCTGCTGGATAACTGTGGTGATTGATATCACCTCACTAATCCCTCCACATCTCCTCTAAATCCACCTGGCTGTTGCTCTGAATGAGCCTGTAATGTGATGACTTAAAATGCTCAAAAACACATTTACATTTCCGACTGTCATATTATTATTTAAATTTAGATTATTTCTTATTGAAATGAAAGCAGTCAGGATTATATTTTTATTATATTTGTGATTAACATTCTTAGATCTGTATTCAGGCTTTCTGATGCCATACAATATCCTGTGTTTAAGATCGGATTACATTTCACAGCAAATATTTCTCTTAAATGTCAAATAATGTATGCCACATAGTCCTTCTGGATATTAAAGTGCTATTTATTTCTTAAACACCTCTTATTAATGGCTGATAGAGGCCATGTGGCGCGGCATGTGTTTGTTTGGTCTTTGTTTACGCTGAAGATGAAGGTCACCCCCTCATTAGTGCAGCAGCATCTTTTTTGATGTTGTGATATACATAGTAATCAAGTGTGGCTCACTTCGCTGTTTACTGTTGACCTTTACTTTAAAGCACATCACTGTTGGGTCACTTTGAAACTTAATTATGCTACCATGAAACTCCAGGCATCATGTACAGTGGACAGACCTCATTTAGTCTGTTGTCATTAGGCTGCAGTAACCCTGTGCTCCCTCTGTAAATAGGGCCCACACCATAATGTTTATGAATCCATTATGGCTTTTTTTTCTATGTAAGAAAATACACGCTGAGGGTTTTGCTGTGTCAAACTCACTCGTGTACATCCCGGCTTTCAGCTGTGTATTCAGAAATCCTGCTTGTCACACAACAATACAGTTTGGCACCTCTCACTTCTCTGCAACTGCCATGCATTTGCATGTCAATAGCATCAGTCTACCACTGTGCTTTCGGCATTTGTGAATACTCTGAAAGGAAGCCAGGTAGTGGAGGTCTTTGAAAAACAAACATCAAAATAATGTGTTGGGTGTTGCTGCCTTCATTAACACGTTATTTTCTCAAAATCCATCTTAGCTCATTTGATCATCAATCACAATTAAGGACTCATTTAGAAGTACGACTCAGGACAGTTTTAAAAGTACATGCAGCATTTTAAAGCACATCCCTCACGGGAAAAGGCTACACATTGTGATACTTTTAGATCAGATCAAATTAATTAATTCCCGTTCTTACATTGAGTTTAACACCATATTTTACCTGAATGTGGAATATCTCTGTGTTTGCACATTACTGTAACTGCTGCAAATGCTAAGGCACCTAATGCATTATTAGCTCATTAATTTTATGGGCAGCATCTGGGTCATGTCTCTGCTTGGTATATCTATTATTCTGTGGAGCCCTTTCAAACCAAATGATAAAGTTGATCTTTCATTTTTCCCTGGGAACTGCAGCCTACTTACCTTAAATTAAAGCTGTTATTTAGCTTAATAGGCCATGGAAAGATTCATTTTCTCAGCGTACTTACAGCACATACTGTACATAATGGCACACACACATAAGCACACAAATGCACGAGGCTATTACATTTTGCAGTCAAGGCCCAACAGCTTTCATTTTATTGTTAAAAAATAAAAAAGGAACAAAATTAATTCACATTCTTTTGGACAAGTTGATCTGAATTTTTAATCTTCTTTTAGTCTGCAGAAACATAATTCACAATGCAGTGGATGAAAGTGGTGAATTACATGCACTCAGTGCAAGGCTTCACTGCTTTTTGAAATGGTGCATAGCTAAGTGTTGTCCTCAGGATGATCAGCTCTTCAAAGGCCTGGCGTTGTATGGTTGATGAGGATACTTCTGTTTGTGTTTTAGTTTCTGTGGGGGGTGGGTGGGTGGATGGCAGGGACATTACAATTGCAATAATTAATCTTCTGCATTCCTAGCAGTATATGTCCACCAAATTGTCACATTACTGCATGTAAATTACCCACATAATCCCAGTTTTAGATACACACTTTGTGCTATTCACTGCAAAGGCAATGAAAATCCCATTATCATGAGATCCATTTCTCTGGCCCAGAGGAACTCTTTTGTTCTGTTTAAATAATTGCCCTCCAATGTGGGTTACCCTTAGTTGCATATCTACATTTGATATCGGCTCTGCAAATGATTATTCAGGCCAAGGACAACTGCATGCTCTCTTTAACCCAGAGTAAAAGGGTCAATACTAGCCATAGGAGCTGATCCATCTAAGATTTTGTAATGCCGTGCCAATGAACTTGGAGCCCTGATTGTGAGAGATCAACTCTCTGTTGTAATTACCAGCCAGACCTCAATTAACTCACAGCAAACCCTCAGTTCAACTCTGTGTTTTTTTAAGTGTTAATAACTGCCTTAAGAAAAATGTTTCCCCCACTCCCATCCCTGTCAGTTCTTTGCTGTTGTCAATTCAGCTGATCCACTTGGATCAATGTTCAATGCGCTGCATATTGTCAGATACATTACTTAAAATTACATACTTTAAGCATTAAATACAGAGTTTAAATAGGAAATAAGCCATTAATCCCAAATGGGATACTCTCATTAATCTCAAACCATAATCAATCAATGTAAATGTTAAGCGAGTTTTCTTCTCAGGCAGTAACTCTAGATAACTGGTGGGGAGCTCCATGACAACCAGCATTTCGACCAAGGAGTACAGCAGGAGTAATACACAGCAGTTCCCATTTGAAGTCATTGTCATAAACTTTGATTTGCTTTATATACGTAGTGCCATGCCAGCGCTGTTCAGGTTCCTTGCACTTGCCTGAATTTTATTAGGGATGCATCCCAGAAGGCTAAAAATCCATCCTCCTTTCAACTGTAAGCCAGAAATTGATGTTAGTGCTGCCATGTTATACGTGCTGTCCTCACAGTGGAGGAGATGAGAGGAGCTGTTTGAAATATCTGCTGAATTCTCCTTGGTATGCTCGAGTGTATCCTCTCTAGGAATTCAATCCTGTTTCACATGTGCTCACCAAGTCCAATCAAATGACATGAGGTGAGGGAGCAGATGAGGGATGATATGACCAACAACTAGGAAACACAACATTTAGTAATGCGTACATGGAATATCTGATTCAGCTGATCACTGACACTTGTGTGATAAAACGTGATGAAAATGCTCTTTTGGATAATTAGCCGGTCATGATGCTGAAACACAAAGAAGCCATAGAAATTCTGGACTACTCTTCTTTTCTTTTATTCTTTTTCCCCTCTAGCCTCTTATGAGCAATAATTTTGTAAAAGTGGTGTCAAAAACAAAAAGAACAGAAAAGGAAAACAAGACTAAGAGTCACTACAGCCATCCTAGTGCCTCTGTGAGTCTGTACTTTAGAAAAAGCGGTATTTTGAGTTAAATGCTATAACTCAGCATGCTAATGCATGTTAGCAAACTAACATTTGCTAAAAAGTACAGCTGAAGCTGATGAGAATGTCATTAGTTTTGCAGGTATTTGGACATAAATCATAAAAGCACATGCAAATATTGGACGAATCTAAATTTTGACTTGATGATCATGCTAGATAAAAAGTCCATGATCACTAAAGTTATTACAGTTCATGTGGGGAACACAAATTTCGGTGCCAAATTTTCATGGCAATCCATCCAATAGTTCAAGATATTTCACTAAAACATTTTACTGACCAGACTGGCATTGCCACTCTGATAGCCACACTGGTAGTGTGGCTAGAAAAAAAAACACCAAAATTCATAGTATATGTTTGTGTTATACTAATGCTGAGAACTAGGCTGACTGAGTATCAGTACCGAAATAACCCAGTACCAAAAAACCAGTCAAACAATACCTGCATTTAAACCATTAAGCATTTTGTGCCCAGATCTTTAAAAAAAGACTATTTGTGTTCATTTGGATAGGGAGGAGTGGTGGTGGCATTTTACGCACCTGAATGCTTC
This sequence comes from Perca fluviatilis, assembly GCF_010015445.1. Lineage (NCBI taxonomy): Eukaryota > Metazoa > Chordata > Actinopteri > Perciformes > Percidae > Perca > Perca fluviatilis. The sequence goes on from NC_053121.1 coordinate 16,818,481, forward strand.
CATTTACATGAAGGGTATCAAATGAAGTAGGAAAAAAAGGTATCAAATAGAGTACTCTATTGGTATCAAATGAAGTACTCTATTGGTATCAGTATCACTTTAAGGGCCCTATTTTAACGATCTAAGCACATGTTTAGGCGTGTTTAGGGCGTGTCCAAATCCACTTTTGCTAGTTTGACGGCAGAAAAAAGGGTCCGTGCGCCGGGCACATGGTTCAAAATGGTTGTACTTAGTGTCTTTATTAATTCATCGTTTTTTTGGGAGCGTAACATGCAATAAACCAATCAAAGTGTCATCTCCCATTCCCTTTAAAAGCCAGGAGCGTTTGTACCTTGGCGCATTGCTGTTATGATGGCGGATTTGCACAGTAATATTTTTATTTGAAATCTTTTGCATGTTTGTGTGCTGCTGCGCTTTCTTGTGTGTGAGTGTGTAACAAGCATAGTGTGCGCGCTGTGCATAAGCCTAGGCACATTTTACTAATTAGCTGTTAAAATAACAATAAAATGCTGCGCTATTGACTTTAGACCAGGTTTTTGTTGGTCAATGGCGCGATCACTTCCTACTGCCTCAAGATAGCAATACGCCAAGAATGCACCTGAACACACCTCCCTGTAAGACCAGCACACCCATGGGCACAAAGATTTAAGCAGGTGCATTTGCTATGTAAACGACGTGGACGCTGGACGGGAAAATGACAACTGTGTTGGTCTTAAACTAGCAAAGACACTTGTGTCGGGCTTTGCGCTGCGCCGGGTGCAAGATAGGGCCATATGGGTACTTGTATCGTAATTTTTTAATTGATACCCAGCCCTACTGACAAACAAAATTGTAACAACATAGGAAATGGTCTGTAATGGATGATTTGAGAGGCGTAGAATATTGCCAAAATTGCCCTATTTTACGTAGACTTTCCTTTTTTATGGTCAGTGGTATGGTTATTTCTGCAAACACAACAGAGGCCATCCTTGACTTTGGAGCTGTGTTGGCAGGGTGATAGAAATTGCATACAAAACACTTTGTCAAGAGAACAGATCCTACCCTGCAAATGGCATCCGTGGGAGGGTGGATAATGAATATGCCATGTGTAAAGCCTTGATGTGTTTACATACGACTAGATTAGAGACAGACCCAATACTTGCCCCTGCGGTTTCTCAAAGAATCCCTGTGGGCTACTTGAGCGATTAGCTACTTTGAGTATTTTTCAGTAGGAGTGTCTAGTGGGACTCTGCAGTGGATCAATAGGAGTTAGGATGATGAACTGTTGGGGAAATTTCTTTATTTATAAGTTTTTTTTTAAATGTAAGCTCCCCAGTCCTTTTCCATCTAATTGAGTCAGTTTGCTTGATTAATATCCCTATACCCCCACAAATTGTTTCACATATCGTATTACTGCCTTAACTGCATCTGACACTCAGAAGCATGCACACCCAGTCAAGAAAAAAAGAAGCAATATAGATGTCGGGATGGGCCCACTGCATCCATTTGCAGCTTACTTCTAGCTCAAAACTGTCCCTATCATTTTAGTCACAAAGAGCAAACAGTTGTTTCAAGCACCGTCAGCAGTTAACAGAATGGCCATTATTTATTTGCTCCGCAGCCACAGTATTCATCTCAACATGTACTCACCTGGAATCTGTCTTTATTTGGCCTGCCAAGCTCACCTCTCCATGTTTCTTTGGCCGTTTGGCTGGTAATGATACTCACAGCAGCATTTATCCAGCAGCCAGGAGATGGGGTGGAGACACATGGCTTAGCAGGCGGCCACAGCAGCAGCGCCGTCATTCCTCACCATCTCCCTTTTGCTCTTTAGAAATATGTCAGCATCACTGCGGTGATTAGCAGTCTGAATGTGCTGCGTCTTTGTCCTTGATTTAACGCCAAATCTCCTAAGTAATAATGACTGCACAGGCTCTGTGTCTGACGAAAAAAAGCAAAGGAAACGAAGAGTAGGCCCTCATCCCTCACCGTAATAGTTGTACTGGTTCCCAGCAGGAGCCTTATGAAGCCGCAGTTTGGTTTTGACATTTTTTTTATGTTGTTTTTGAAACATGCCAATCTCCGTGATTTAATATGGTGGGCTGTTGTGCGTCAAGCCCCGGAGCTTATATACAGATCATGCATGCGAGAGGAGACGTGCAGTATGTGTGTACATTCATTATTTATTTTGCTGTGTTGAAATCCATGTTTACCTATGTGAAATAAACACGTGCAAGCAGACAATTTATAGATTTGTTTTCCACATTATTGACACGCAGAGGCCAGAGAGCAATCCTATCATAAGCTGAGCCTTCGCACTGATGTAGATTGGTATCTTTCTGGAGCACAAATGGAAGGTGAAGACACTAAATTAAGTTTTTTGCCGTTGCCTCTCACATTTTAATGAGTTCAGCTGAGGTAACCGCCCGGGTACATAGGTTTCTGTCTTCTGCTTCCTGTCTCGTTGCCTGTCTCTTATCGTTTCTATAATGGCACTCTCAGCCTTTGTTATAATGTAACAGCACCAGAAGCATTTGTAATCAGTGATTACACTCTCTCAGGTCGGGACGGCTCACTTCATTTAAAGTTAGATGTTCCAGAGGACTAATGCAGCTTTGTGAATACCATTGTTGCAGTCTAGCTACTATAATAACAGAGTAGGGAGAGTCAGAAACTCTATCTACTCAGAACTGTTATTGGTTCCTTTTTTAACAGAGTCCATTCAGCCTCTCTCTAAGGGATGTCGGGGCGTAGGAGTACATTTGGCTCTGTGCTCAGACTTTTATTGCGATGCCGAGATCTCTCCGGTGTAGGAGAACAAAGGGTCTTCTACAGTAAGCGTACATGGCTGTGGGCTCGGACCAAAATAAAGAGGAATAAAGTCTATATATTTTCTTCTAAATATGGGATCTGTATGGGGACAACTCCCATGTTGTACTGTTGGGGTGCTTTTGAATATTGATGAATAGGGATTGGACTGGCAGAATTCAACATGTCCTATTAATCTGGGACCGGAGAATTGGGGAGGGTGGTGTTTAACGGCTTGTACCTGGTGAAGTGCCGTCTTGCATTAAGGGCTAATAACGTCCCTTAGACTTAGCACAGCACCCCTCTCTCCTCTTCCTCCTCCTCCTCCCCTCCCCCCCGCCTCCATCACCCCAGTTGTATTTATTATGGGCTGCAAGGCCACGGTGATGAGACGATCAATATTTCTGGGATGATGAGGGAGAACTCATGCAGTCTCTCTCTCTTTCTCTCTCTCTCTCTCTCTCTCTCTCTCTCTGTTCCTCCCTTGGCAGTGCTTCAGCAGGTAGAGAGATCAAAGCAGAGAGGACCTCTGAGATGCTGTTGGAGGGGAGACTGATGAAGTCCTCTGTGCTGTGTGTCCTCTAAACACATACACTCCATCACACTGTCCTATGTCCTTGCTATGTCCTGATTACAAAGTTTGACCTGATGTATTTTATCTCGGCAAGAATTAGTGTTATCACACTTATTCTGCTGCTGTGTGCACAGATCTAAACATAAATGGCCTCAGTTCAACTTGAAATTCAAAATGTTGTATCTGTGGGGAATAATAAGGAGCCCTTTTGAAAACTTCCTTTCGGGCAGATATCTTTCTCTGTTCAGTGAATAAGTATGTGGAACTTTCTAAATGGCTAATAAATGTGATTAGTTTAAGATGGTTCAGTAGGGCTGGGTATCGTTAAAAAAATGTCTATACCAATACCTTGACTTTGATACCGGTTCCTAAACTATACTTTTTTCAATACCAATTTTATTAAACAAAAATAAATTATAACATTACATATTACGGCACAAATCTTTCAATTTATTTTTCAGCTCCTACTATGTGAACTCTGTCTCTGTGTGCCTCCATGACCTGTAACGTTAGACAGCCAATCCCAAACATGATTAGATCTTGGTAGAAGCATGCTGGGTGCTTATTGGCTCACTGACGCTGATGAGATTTACTCCTTAGGTATTGTAAATTGGGTATTGAATGATGAGGCATTTTTTTTCAATTCTCAATACTTTAGAGGCAATTCGGTCAGTGCCTAAAAAGTATTGAAATCGGTACCCAGCCCTATGGATCAGACATGTAGGCATAAATCATCAGGTGCTTGTTTATGGTACTTTAATTTTCTGACTTCTTTAATTTTCCAGAAGTGTTTTCCCCCATTCTGTGTTCTCATTTTAAAAAAAAATTTTAAACTATATCCTCAATGTTACTGAACATAGAAACAAAGGACTCTCTCAGCTTATGTAATGATGCCTTAGGTTTATGTTATAGCCATCGGTATTTTAACTTTGTTTCTGAGATATCATGTTTTGTCTGTAATTATGGCATAGCGGACAGTTCTAAATACTACAATAACCAAGATTTTCCGCCGCCATTGCCATGGAGAAGAGGCAAGTCTGAGGCATGAATCGGAGAAGTAGCAAATTGGCGTTACAGTGGAGAACAAAACACGGCGCCATAGTTGCGTTCAACCACAATTAATCCAGATGTTAAAAGTGATTTTTTGGTATATATATATATATATATATATATATATATTTTTATTGGGGCTTTTTGCCTTTACTGGATAGGACAGCTAAAGACAGAAAAGTGGGAGAGAGAGGGGGTCGACATGCAGCAAATGACCCGGGTTCGGAATCGAACCCGGGTCACTGCTGTAGCAACTGAGCATTGGTACATGGGGTGCACGATCAACCAGGTGAGCTACCAGGGTGCCCCAAAAGTAAATTAATTTAAGATTCAGATTGTTTTCAGTTTTCAAGACTGTAATCATTAGCTTCCACCCCCATTAGCCACATACTGTACATAACAACATTTTAGGCTTATCAGTTTTACTGATCTACCAAAAATAGGTTGGACAACATTTCTATTTATAGAAATGGAGAGGATGTCAATGGGGTGGGCGAAATATTAGAACTACTTCTCAGTATAATGTAAAATAATTTAACAGCACAACAAACTACAGCCTCTGAAATGACAATAAAGTTTAATCAACAACTCTAAAACATTTAATGCATGGCTGTTAGCCTATATTAAACAGAATTAGGTTTAGCTAGGTGTAGTTAATAAACCGGCAACTGAGTGTATTTTATGACTGGTTGTGGTGTGTGGTGTTTGTAGGTGTTTTCTTGTTGGGCTGTGTGTATTATTATAAAGGTCCATCTAGGTTTCACTCTAGCTTGGGTTATTAATGTTGTGGTACTGTATGTAGCACTGGTCGATGCTATGGTCTTGTATAAAAACTAAACAGGAATGAACTTTTAACAATATAGTTCATATAGTCTTTGAACTACGACGGCATTAACATCTGCTAGGTTTTTCGGCTCATACTACAGGGATCCTACTGAGCAGGGAGGGACTTGTCAGTGTGACTTTTCGGCATTTCGAAGCCTTTGCCAGCCCTTGGCGCCCAGCAATACATGGCTTTTAGTCCCTAGATTGGATATAGATGGCTTTTCATGCATTATCATTTAGCAGGTGCTCGCTGTGCTGGAGTCTCGAAGCAGAATTGTCCACCACACACATTTCATTTGCACAAGTATCAGTGTAGGAGAGCTCAGTATTTACAAGATGTACTGTATGTGAGGGTTTCCATGTACAACTATCACCGGCAGGCTTCCCGTTGATACACGTCTGCAGCAAATGGGAAAGCTGCCTAGTGATAACAGCACCTCCAGGAACGTCAGGATTGCTTTTTCTCAGTGGTTAGTGGCCCTCCGGCGGCTGCTGATACATTATAAATCATTTACACAGTCATTTTGGAATGCAATATCCTCCTCTAAATGCTGGCTTTTCTTCTCCATTGTTATTAGAGTGAATACTGCAGTAGGCGCACAAGGCAGTAGGGGACCCTAAGCCACCGAAATTGAAAATTGATCAGGCAGTGTGAGAAGTTGTTGTCACTGGCACCCCTGGATCACCATGGGACTGTTGATTAGCATTTACAGCGCTGTCACTGGAGGTACCTGTACTGCCTGTAGCTACATCCTCCTTTGGCCCTTCTCTTGTTCATCCCGAAAAGAGATCACTTGTAAGAGCAAACAAGGAAGATGAAATTTGAATTCTACCTTCTTCATGTCTGTTCAGAAGGGAGTTACCACACATGACATTTTTTATCATATTATGTGCCTGTGTATGACTACTGTTGGGTTTTAGCAGTGCTTCTCCATTAGATGGCTACATGTTTTTTCAATTGAAATAATGGGGGGAAAAATCCACAGATCCTTTCTTTGCATATACAATTCAAAGTTTACCTGAAGCTGATATGAAGGTTCTGCACTCAGAATTAGTCAAATCAAGGGGGTATCTTCCAAAGTCAGTCTTTTAGTAAAAAAATCCCTCTTTTTGTTACAATCCTTCACTTCCACTGCAGCATAACAATGAACCACTGTCTATTAAAAGTGAAATTAAAAAGACTGTAACTTTTGACCATACCCACTTGATTTGACTCAATCAGACTGCAGAAACCTCATATTAGCTTTAGATAAACAGATACAAGTTTTTTCACAGCCCAAGGACTGTGGATTTTGTGCCCCATCACTTCCATTTGAAGCATATGAGGGGATCTTTTAATCAGTATGAATTGTGACAACAAGCAAAAACTGCATCAGGGTTTATGTGGGCACATGGCATTTAACCTATCATTTAATTATTAATGGAAACGTTGGCCTTTGAAGTAGAGAATAATTACCTACTGCCAGTTGATACCTTTCACATTTTACTTGTTATATTAGCATTATTAGGCACATCTTGAAAAGTTGCCCAGCAGTTAATTGCAATATCCAAGTCAAAGGCAGGTTCTTGATTATGTGGATTGATGATAGCACTGAGAGCTCTGTCATCTTTATGTGATCTGTTTTATGTCATACCAGAAAGGGACTCCACAAGTCAATAAAAATGACTTGACTAAAAATGAGAGCAAACTGGTGGGCTGTCAGGGAAATGTCATTAATTTTCCTGTCGTCTTCCCTTGCAGTACGGGATAGAAGATCTGACGAACGGAGAGAGGACGGTGAATAAGGACCTCGCTGCAGAGAGGAGCTGCGCAACTGTGACTGTTTCTCCTCGTCTGTAAGCCGGCGGGCTCCGGTATCACAGCTGATGACTGTCCCTCAGGTGGCTGGACTGCAGGGCTGAGTGGGAAGTTTTTGCTGTGGGGGGTTCCCCGGCTTGTATGTTGGTCACTTGCAGTTGCACTCGCTCACAAGGACCATGTGGTTTTCTCCAAGGAGAAGTCGTCTCCCCTCGCAGAACTCGCACGGTGCCCACAGTTGCACTTTCAATTTCAACGTCTCCTTGTGGGTGGTCAGTTTTTGTTGGTGCTTCGTGGCTGTGAGAGGTCAGAACTACCACCCCACTGTGAACACGCAGTATGGGAAACTCCGAGGGGTGAGGGTGCCCCTGCCTAGTGAGATTCTGGGGCCGGTGGACCAGTATCTGGGGGTTCCGTATGCCGCCTCCCCAGTTGGAGAAAAACGCTTCATGCCCCCTGAGCCTCCTTCCTCCTGGTCAGGGATCAAGAACGCCACTCACTTTGCTCCTGTCTGCCCCCAAAATATTCACAACGCTGTGCCAGAGATCATGATGCCTATATGGTTCACCTTCAACCTGGATATAGTTACTACATACATACAGGATCAACACGAGGATTGTCTTTATCTAAACATCTATGTTCCAACTGAGGATGGTGAGTGCGTCGAGTAAACAGGATGAAACCAAACCTCTCCTCCTACTATTCTGTCTCTGCCTCCTTCCCGCTCTGTCTTTCCTCTCAAATGTTGTGTCACCTCTGTACTTTGCGCGGAGCATGACCTGTTGTCTGGCGCATGCTGTGTCTGTGTCCATCATCTCAACCTCCCATCTTGACTTGATCTTTCATTTAGTCTTTTCATCAACTCTCCCCTTCCATGCCACTGTTAGAGGTTCCTCTTTTGATGACTAAATGACTTATTAATATGAATAAGAAAAAAAAAAAAAAAGAAAAAAATCTAATCATACAAGAAGCAGATTGGAAATACCTGGTGCACCTTCCTCACTGTCTTGACTGTTCTGGGGATATTAGCCATTAGTGATTAGTAGCCTGCCTCATAAGTGAATGATCTACTACAGTAGGGTTGGTGAAATATTCGGTCTGGTACATGAGAGGCCTGTGGCATCAGCCTGACCTATGTAAGACCCTTTACTCTTCTTGCTTTATCCTGTTTGTCCTTGCACAAAGCTAAAAGCAAGAGCAGGTTTTGTGCAAAAGGTAAACATAGATTGGGCTCCACCATGACTAAAAGTCTCACAAGTTTTAGATTTCTAGATGTTGACTCTTAAATAGCCCCCATTATTTCACCACTTGAAGGAGACCCACACAGGACAATTAATGGGCTTGACATGTTAAGTGCTCTGATAATCAAATGGGCAATGTCAAATAACACTTTCACTTTTCAGATTACAATGTGAACTGCAAAACTTCAGAAAATCTAGCCTATCTGCCTGCTGTGTGGCTGTAATGGGTCTTAAATAGAACTGCATGTGAATATGGGCTTCCTGTGTCCCAGAATGCAGCAAATTCATTCCACCATTTTGGAATATTTCTGCAGCGACACCCCAGTTACTTTCTCAACAGGTCCTCTGTTGTTCTTGTTGTTGATGATGATGATGACCGGGAAGGGGGGAGGAGGAGGTGGAGGGAAAGAGGGTGAAGATGGGGGTCTGACTCAGTCTGAGTTGTTGCATGTCACGTGCAATCTTTTCCCAGAGCTCTCTGTTATTTTGTAGTTTTTCCATTCATTTTACAGTCAAAAGAATATCCAAGGAATGTGCCAGGAAACCCAACAAGAAAATGTGTAGAAAAGGAGGTATGTAAAAACAAGAAAAAGAAAGAAAGAAAGCCAACACGGAACGAAAGAGGATTTGAAAGAGTGAAAGAGAGAGGAGAGTGATGGGTGCATCCTTCCCAAGCCGCCAATATCACCACCTATCAACTCCCAAATCAAAGTGATAATTGGGATGAACGTGGGACTTGTGACTCAGATCAACCTTGACATGAGTGTGAGAGATGAGTGAGTGGTTGTGTTGTGGTGTGTGTGTGTGTGTGTGTGTGTGTGTGTGTGTGTGTGTGTGTGTGTGTGTGTGTGTGTGTGTGTGTGTGTGTGTGTGTGTGTGCCGAAGTGTGGTGAGAGAAAGTAGTGAAAATGCAGGTCCCTAAATAAATAAATAATGACGCTTTGGCAAGCAAGTGTTCATGATGTCCAAGAATAACGTATAAAATATATAATTTTTTTTTTTACATGATTGTATGAATTGTTCATGTTCAAGTGTAATACTCTTCAATTTAAATACAACTGTAGATTAAATCAGAGGCACGAGTGCTGCTTTGAAATACTAGACGATAAAATTTGACTTGGTATGCAAAGAACTTTAGTCATGTTTCAGACGGCTCTGACAGCACTTAAGACACCAGCTTATTGGAGGTATTTGTCAAACATGACACCTGAAAGCGTCGGAGCCTCAGCCGTTGATTAAATTTACACTAAAAAGTGGAGGGCCACCTCTCTCTTAAATTTATGATTCACAATTGTTCAAATAGGGGGTGGTGGGGTGTTTTATTGGCATGACAGCTTTCATCCATCCATGTGGCAAGTGCGCAAACACACAGCCACGGGGAAACGCAGTCCAATTTCATTAGCAACAGCTAAAATCTCACTGTTGGTAACAACAGAGGGCTCATTTTCTAAGCCTGCCTGAAGGCACTAGAGGACCTTACGAGTAGCCTTAAGACTGTGATCATGAGCATATTTCACTCCACATTCAGTTTCAGCTGGGAAACCTCTTCTGCTGATTTCCATGGAGGCAAGAGGCAGCTATTGGCCTCACTCTCTGTGCTCGTACATTCTGCTTTGCTAAAACCAATTTTGTTAGAGACAGACTGGCCCTTCAGGCACTTCTGCTTCTGAATTAGTCCCAGTTGTGGAATATACACAGAAATATCTCTTTAATATTCCCTTTCCACTTGGAATTTTTCAATTATCTTCCCCATATTTGGTAGTAAGAAAATGGTTTATCATAATCATCATTTCATGTGTTGGTTTTGTGACACATTATTGTGCAGAAAGATGATTGTTGCAGAGTTCCTCTGTTGCTATGCAAACTGTTTTCATTTATTTCAATTGCACCGTTTTTTAAACTGCTTCTACTAATCTTGGCTTATGTTGAATTAGCAATGCAAACAAAGCATAATGTATCTGTCTTAGGCAATGTAGAAAGCAAGCTCTGAAGCATACTTTGGTTTTGGTTAAATGTTTCCAACAAATAAGTGAAATTTAGAGTTAGTACAGTTTAACAGTTAATCACTTTCCTCATTAAATATTTTAATTAGTGTCATTTCAATGGTTAAATCTCTACCATAAAAATTGATAATCATAATAATAATAATAATAGGGGTGTTTTCGTTTTCAAGTTTTGCAGTGCTTTCATTTGAGACCTGTATAATGCAGTAGAGTCCTACACACCGTGCATATTCAGAACTAATAACACCTAAGAACACTACCAACTTTACAATCTGTATCTCTATGAATGTGCTTCCTCTGAAGGAAAGAGTGATTCATTTTAAAAAGAAGTATGGCATTTTACTCTTGATGAAATGGTTGTGTAATTGTTGCCAAGCAACAGTGTGCAGTTGTGACAGGAGCAGAGTAAATGGTCCTCTTACCTAGCATGAAGCACCTTTGTTGCTTATACACCTGTGATGCTTATCAAGTGAGAAATATACGTCACCCACAAACTTTGTAAAATGCATCACACGTGATCTGAGTTCTACCCTTTTTCCACCAAAATTATGGTGTATATGCAGGTTTTTTAAACTGTAGTGTGCACCAGCTAAAAATAGGCGATAGACTCCTTTCCCATTGCCAGTAGACGAGTATGCTTGTCTGTTTTGTAGTGTATCATGTTCAATGTCATGAATGCGCCATAAAACAGGGTTAGTAAGGGACCGTTCGGTATTTATGGAATGGACCACCAGAGGAAAATAGGGGAGGGTCATGTCTTTTTATTCTTTGTTGAGGGGAGGGTCATCCAAAAATTTTTAGTCCAGAGAGGGGGTTACCCAACTTTTGTATTCATAGAAACAGCAACATTTCAAAGTGGCTTGTTTGGTGCATATTTATCCATGTAGCTCTCAGTCTCGGCCCCACTACCAGATGGGTCTGAGTTTGCTGGTGGCTGAAACGGGTAATTGCATTGTTTAAAAAATGAGTGGAATAATTATGCCTGGCATGACCAGATATTTTATAAATATCTTAGCTATATAACACAAAACAACTAAATGGTGGTAGGTAATACATCTGATTTCATATGCTGCTTTAGTAAAAAAAAAAAACATTTCCTGGCTGACGATGCGAGCAGCAGGACGTAAAAAACGGAAATGAATGTTGCTAGTCTGGACATCTTACCATGCCAAGGTTGCAATAAAGGTTTCCTAAATGCCACATTTTTATGTCAGCTTACTAATTGATTGTGGGTTTTGTAGATTTGGACTTACGTTTATTCCACTTTGTTTAAATGGCGATGGAGGAAGCCTAGTGACGAGTCCATAGCAACCAGTTTGTGTGTTGAATGTTACCCAGAGTGCTTTGCTGAATGGTCTCAATGTTTTATTGTTTTATTTCATGTGAATACTAGTTTACTAGAGGAGTAACTTAGTATTTGAAGTAATGCAGTAATGCAGGAAGTGTGCATTTAGTTTCCATGCTTATTGTGTTTCCACAACAACGTTAGTGAGTAAATCTACTGAAATGGCCACCACACCATAACAAAGGAGTGGGATGCGTCAGATGAGAATGCAGAGGTTTAATCACATAGGTCATTGTATTGTCATTGTATATTTTTGCCAAGCGCAAACCAGTGCAGAAGAATATTTTGGGCGGAAATCGGCAATTTATGCGGCGAAAGTGCGGCATATTTGAAAAACTGCGGCCCCCGCATGAATATGAATGCAGATTTTAACCTTTCCCACTAAAGATAAAAGCCAGATGTTAGTGGGTATTGGTGGTTCTTTTGGCCATTGGGAAAGGGGCTCAAGATTCTTCTGTTTTATGACAAGATGCTGGTATGTGATGCTTTGTACAGTGTATAGCTTGTGTAAATCTTGAACACAATCTTAAGTGAGTTAGCGCAGTATAATTCTGTTTTCAAGAAATAATTCTCATCTTACAAGAGATTGAGAATTATTGAGTTAAGTATGCCCTATAGATCCTGTGCCATCACGATCATACTGCAATGTGCAAGGAAATCACTTAATGTGCTGATATCAAAGATGTGGCTCATTTTCCTACATTAAAGTGGAGGAAGGCCCTTTAACTGAACAGTAGTGCCCTGACAAAAGATCAGAGACGGGCTCATTTAAAAAATAATGGAAGGCTCAAGACAAACTAATAGCACATGCTCCTGTTTTCAGAATGGTTGTTATTCAGAGCTAGGTTGTTGTGCGGCTAATTTTGGCTGTGCAAAATCAACAGAGCATTGGTCTTTGTTCAGAAACAAATTGATGTTTACACTGACTAAAATGCAATTTAGAGACCGTCCCTTCTTTTACTAGAGTAGTGCAGCACTTGTCCAAGATGTCCGAGCAGGTAGTCTATTGTGCAAGATCAGCACCGTAGGCCACTGCTCTCTCTAAAGTGGCCTTACAGTGTGCACACAGGGCACAGACAGAGCAGCAGATATCGGCGCCTTGGTTATAGCACTCGGTCATTTTCTCTTCTCTGACTCAGAGTGAATGGAGTGAAGAGGGATAATGGTGTGCAGGGACACAGCTAAGCACTATTCAGCCTCAAAGTGCTAGATTGGCTTGAGATGAGTCAATTTTGCGAGGACAAACCCTGATGAGGTCAACCTTTATCTTTAAAAGAGGTGTATATTGTTAAATTGATTGTCAAACTTTAAAAGAGATCTGTAAAATCATCCTTTTGATGAGATCCTCATTGAGGCAGAGTTCTGGTGATAAGGTGTGCTGCAAGCTGCCTGTTTATACAATATGCACATTATTGTTTACGGGGTTTTACAGCACTCTCTTTCACCGATTGTAACCCACTTGTAAAAAATGTCCTCAGAGTCCTTTACAATGGTCTCTCAGAATAACACAGCTTCTGAGAGACACTCTGAGATCAACCTCCCTGACTCCTAAATTCCTCCCTCATCATGAGTCATTTGAGATAAGTGCAGTGAAATCTGTTGTACATTTTGGCTTGATTTGGACCACTCAACTATCATTCTTATGCAGCCCTCACAGGCAGCAGGCTTCCATGTGTTACGCAGCCCGGTGCCAGTACTGAAAAGCCCAATCAGTTGCCAAACCTGTAGATTAACTACCCCAGCAGAAACATTTTTTCCTCTTACCAGATGACCTCCATATGCTGGAGAGCTGTGAAAACTGCGAAAGAGCCCCAATCCTGGTTAGACTGCGTCTGGGCCATGACAGACAGTAACACGCCATGGTAATCCCGTTGGTTGGCCAACTCAACCCTGCCTAGGGGAAGGAGGGACTGCTCCCTGAGTGCTGCCGAGGAAATCTGTACGCCAACCAGACAGCACAAAGACTTTCCAAGAAGACAGGAACAAATATTTGGCTTGTGTGATTTGAAAACAGAGTAGATGTCAGCTTTTGTTTACTTTTACTTCCATGATCTTCTGTGGTCATCTATCTAGGACAGTTGATGACCCCAGCGAGTGAAGGCTGTAAAACCAGCTAGAGGCAGATCCAGTCACACTGACTTGAGATGCAAGACGCGACCTAAGCAGGAAGTCCCTATTCAGAAGCCTCCTGCTGCTGTGCTGCCCAGCTTCCCCAGTCAATCCAAGGCTCAAAATCTCTGTTCTGTTCTTTGTTTATCCCAAACGAAAAAGGGATGAAGGACACAGCCTGTGGCGTCTTAAAGCCCCGTTAAAGAGGAAAACACAATTTATTTTTTGCTTCTGGTATCTCTGTTTGCTTAGACCAAGGCTCTTGAACCCTTTAAATTTCTCCTTTAAGTGGACTTAATCATTCAAACCTGTGTTTTTATCAAGCGGCAACCTCCGGTGCTGAAAAATTAAGCCGACACAGAAGTGCCAAAAACTTCCTTAAATGGTCTCTTGAGGCTGTCTCCAAAAGCCAGTCAATCCCCAAGGACACACTAGTAAAAAACTTTACAGCAGAAATCAACATGTTTTACAGCCTGGCCGCAAAGATGGTTTTGTTTTCGGGGGTTGAATTGTTTTATAACTCACGCGTTAAAGTTATATTAAGGCTTAAAGTTCTCCATAATTAAGGGTGTGCCACTTTAAGTGACAGGTGGGTGCCATCACAGGAGAATGTAGGCTTGATTCGGCCCACCTCAGCTCCATCCACGCTCCACTTCTTTTGCCGGAGCCACTGGGAGCCGCCCACTTTGAGCTTCAATTTGGCTCTTCAGAAACCTATGGGTGACCTCACAAAGACTTCGTCCACATTTTTATACAGTCAAGGGGTTTTATGGCTGTACTTTAAAATGCATCGTTTTATATACAATTTTCTTGCAATTCAGGCTAATATATTGAATATCTTTGGGATTGTGGCATTAGTATTTGGCATGGAGGTTAAAGGTGCTCTATGCAGTTGTCTTTTAAACAAACAAAACAAACAACAACTTATGTATACATTTACAGTCCTTCCAGAAAAACGCGGAGTTTTTTTGTGATTGTTGCGGGCAAAAATCCTTGATTATGCGGCACGTTTTCTTAAAAAATGCGATGGAATATGTGGGATATTTATGCAATTTTATGCGATGAAATTGCGGGAACTTGCAAAAATTGCGGGAACTTGCAAAAACTGCGGTTTGATGAAAAAGAGAAGAAAAAGTGATTCCCCCAACACCCTGCTTTTTTTAAACTTAATTTCCAAAAGTAGTTTACAGATATTCAGTCATTGCAATAAGTAAACAAATAAGATACAAAAATATATACAAATAATATAATATTAAAGTAAAAATAAAAGTAATAGTCTAAACAGAGGGAAATAAAAGATACAAAAGAGACAGACTTTCAAAAATCGTTAATAATATAGACAGCAGGAGCACTTAAAGAAATTTGAGTAGACATCAGATATTAAGACAACTTTCTTATTGGACACCAACTTAAGAAACTCAAAGTACATGTCAAATTCAACCTCCAACACCTGCTTTTCGATGATGTTCACGTCGCGTAATTACGTCACTTCATAATGTTCCCATGGCAACAGGGGAAAATGGCTTCTCTTGTGTGAAGTAAATACAACATTTTTTCATCTTTCTGTGTGCTAAGATATATGTGACTTTTTTGCAACGAAAATGCGGGGATTATGAAATCTTGCAAGCACCGCATATTTTGCGCGGAAATCAGCAATTTATGCGGCGAAAGTGCGGCATATTTGAAAACCTACGGCCCCCGCATGAATATGCGGACTTTGGCTGATTATGCGTTGAATTATGCGATCGCATAATCACGTTTTTCTGGAGGGACTGCATTTAGTATTTTTCGCCAAAACTCATTGCATAGCCTTGAGGTTCAACACAAAATTTGAGGACATTTCTTGGTGTGCTACTGCCAACAACTGTGTTGAAGGCTACATACCTTAGCATTGTTCTGACTTTCAAAGGCTTTGAATCAATCTAAAATCAGTAATAATGCATTCAACTGTGGTGCAGCAGTTACTTAAATAACTGTTGTGTCTTTCAGAAGATTAAGAAGCCTGAACCCTGGAAAGTCTGGATTGTTTTTTTAAGGTATTTGTGCAGCGTCGTCTTTTTTTTCCTAATATAGGGAATAAATGGTTCATTAGGTGTCCAGATCAGATGTAAGAGACCCCAGTGTGCAAGGCTGCCACTATACTCAGAAGCCTGTGGTCTCTGTTAAACATGTCTCTTTCCATTATCGAGCTGTAGACAGGAAGAAAGACAACTTGGCTTGTTGGTTTTTTTATTTTATTTTGGGAACAGCTGAAGCGCAGTGTGAGTTTTGGCTGTCCTTTACTGCAGGATTACAGCCTCCTTAACCTTTTAGCTGCATTCTCCATCATTCTCTCTTATGTGTCCCTCCCAAGCTGTTCCTTAACCTCTACACTGGGAGAAGGATTGAGAGAGAGAGACACACAGAGAGCAGAGAGACAGGGGGAGAGACGGATCTGGGCACTCTGAAAGAGAAATATGGCCACCTGAGGATTAGAGACTGAATATAACTGCTCTAAATTGTCAAGGCTGCAACATTTCACATTTCACTAAGTCCCTTTCCACATCCTGACCTTTCTGATATTTAACTCTAAGGCCCATCTATTGTCAGCGAACCTTTTTCCAGCAAAGGCAAGGCAGTTAACATTTAGCCCTTCCACGATGTATTGAGTGAATTCTGGATTCATTCAAGTAGTCTCTAGAGGCTGAGAGCACTCTATATCTGTATGTACGTATGTGTGTGAGTTTGTGTGCATGCTTGGATTTATTCATGTAAAACTCTACAGCCAACTACTAAACTGTCTTTTGTTTGCAATTCCATCCTGCTCAAATGTTACATACCAATAGCCTTTATGTAACAAGTAAGCCCATTAAACATCTTTTAACCTGATTTGATAAATGCGACAGGTTTCTATTTTACTTGTCAAGGAGCATGAATAAAAGCTGTTATTAGAGATGCCGCCTGTTCTAAAGAGATCCAAATGTCGACTCCTGAAGGCCGGCTATGCAAAGAAACTCATAGTTTTATTTCAATGTCACTCTCTTTTGCTGCGGCATCACATAAAAAAGCAAGGTCAAATATAGGCTCGCTGAGTCACTGCAGATGTCACATGTTTGCAGCTCCTATTATAGATCCAGCATTTGACACACACAGGCTCACAGACAACACAATTCAAAGTGACAGAGCTTCCCTGTCGACACCTGCCATCCAATCTATGCCTGTCTGAAGCATTATCACTCAATAACATCACTGTTTTACCATGTCAACGGCTCAGTGAATGCTGGAGTAATGGCAATCACTAACAAGCCATAAAGAAGCCTGTTTCAGCAGGTGAAGCATCTTCGTTTGAAACATTTTTGTAGGCTCCGAGAGACATGACATTTGAGAGCTTAATGAGAGTCACTTCCTACACAAGGAAGATGCTCCTCACTGACCTGGTGCTGCTATGAAATTTGTTCAGCTTTAAATTGCCATACCTGACAAACTCTGATACTAAGGCCATTTTTAGACTGACTAGCACTTGAAACAACGCATGCCCCTTTTTCACTTCAATTGAGATCACTCCGCTGGCAGCACAGAGGGCTTCAGAAGTATACAGGGTCTGAAAAAGTGGAGTCTGGCTCCACTTTTGCTGCACCAATATCCGACACGGCACTGCGTTGGCCAATCAAATATGTGCAAGCGCACATTCCAGGAAGTACTTAGTATTTTGTAACATGAATATTTCTGCTCATTCTCTGGCAATTGTTGCAACGAACATTCCATAGTTGTAAAATCCAGTCTCATAGTGAACCGCTGTAATTTGGCGTCTGATAACGAATTGAACTGATAAATGATGGTATTTTATGGAAACCACACATCCCCATCAATGTAGCCCCTTGCGTTCTATTAAACAGGGTTGTTTTTTAATTGAATTATTAAAGTGGACGTGCTACAAAATTCTGACCAATTGAACAATATCCACATGATGGGTTTTCTACCATTTTCTATCATTTGGCTTGATTGCTATTAAGTAAAGGGAACACGTGCACAAAAAGCCTTTTATACTGTATGTTGTTAATGGATTATACATTTTGATTACATTAGCAAATGACTGAAGAGGATGCGGCTCTCACATTACCCTTTGCAAAGGCTTATACAAAAGCACAACATTCCGTAACAACTTCCACAACTGGCTGTATAGTAATATTAGTCCAAGAACCTGATACTGCCAGACAGGATGAAACAGAAGAAGTTGTACTAGTCATATGATTACGTTTGCCTGTCTAAAGCTCATATAGCAGCCTATATAAACTGTATAATTCTACAAATTATTAGACTGAACAAGGTCACCATGCAGACTGTGGAATCAACTAATTTAAAAAGCTTCTCCACTTTTAGAGCTTGAATGTAATCAGTAAATGTCAAGACACATAGCCTGTTACATTATGCAATATATTGTATCTATCAATTAACAATGGATGAGGTGTTCAAACATGGCGGTGCATTTATTTAAAAAAAAAAGCTCTTTAACTAGCGCCTATGTCAAAGAGGTTTATATCGCTTCTGACTCGCCCTGACTGACAGGCTTGACCTTATGAATGACAAAAATACTATTTTAAATACTTTTTAAGTAAATATTAAATGTAACGGTTGACATTGTGATCATTGAAAAAGTATTTGGGCCTGAGTGCATCATGTGACTTATTTCTTTTATTTCACCGGACACTTGTTTGTGGATCATCCTCCAGGGACCATGAATATCCATAGCAAATGTAATGGTAAGACTATAGCCTTGAAGAAAAAGTTGAATTTGATTTAAGGGTGGCAAAAAATGAAAGATCTTGTGATGAATAAAGTAGTCCAGGGTTTTTCCCAGGACATTGTTTAGCCATGGAGGCAACCAGAACCTGACGCATCTCGTCTCATGATTAATGTAGTAAGTAGATGACGGCTTAACATCCACATGATGTTGGAACAGCTGATGTTACTTTTAACACTATGGGGACGCTAGACATTTTATGGAAATCGTGAAAGCTTTAGTAAATTCCATGACAGTCAGCCCATTATATTTTGATCTTAAAGATGCAGTACGGAAGCCTTATAAAACTAACTTTCTGTCATATTTGCTCAAACTGACCCTATGTTTGAGTAGAACTACGTGAAGCGGGTAATTAAAAAGAAATCTGGCTCCTCTGGCACCACCTACAGCCTGTAGTGCGATTTGTAAAAATCCACAGCTCCCTGTTCAGATGCACCAATCAGGACCAGGGGGGGTGTCTAACTGCGTGTCAATCACTGCTCATGCGCACACATTCTCCCTTGTGGGGGGAGGGGCTTAGGAGACCGTTTTGGGCTTTAGCGAAAAGGGGGGAGGGGGGGGACTGAGAAGCTGTCTAAATTTGTATTCATAGTGGCCGAGTGATGGCACCAGAGGAAAAGTCCAAGGTCACGAAAACATTTGAATTTACTGTGTCAAGAATTGCTCAGGAGAAAAATCTGAACTGACACTGTTAAGAGATGAAAGGTCAGGGTATCACCAAAATTGTAAAATTCTCCAAAAATACCTTTTAAAAAAGAATTCTTATCAGAAGATGATGGATTGTTGAATGGATGGACTGATGGGATTGACCCACTGACTAACCAGCATTGATATCCTGAGGCCCTGCTACTAGTGGGCGTTAAATATGATTATACATTGACATCAAACCAACCAGTAGGTTATGATAGGCCTTGTTCACATTTGTACATGGTGTGCAGGCACCCTAGGGGGCTTGATTTTCCTACTAACATGGCACACAAGGACAACAGCATATTACCTACTGTTTAGGGCAAAAAGATGAGCTGAAGCACACATCACTGAGTATACATGATACACACAATCTTGTGATTTATTCAAATCTCTACCAGCTCCAGGGAAGTTATTATATTTAATTTGCCTTTTTACGGCCTCCTAAACTGGATGCCAAAGTTAGAAACCGATGTTAAGCGCATATTCCAGAGAGAATAGAAAGTCACTAAAGTCTTGTTTAAACACACAAAAGCTCTGCTCATAAAGCCATTTCCAAAATCCAATTAAAACCAATCAGAGTTCTATGTTGTGGTTGTTCATTTTTGCAAAAATCCTTTAAGCTAATAGTGCTTTTACCTAAACTTATAGGATTGGAATCAGAGGGGTCTCCTGATAAATCTAAGAACAAAAATCTGAAACTGCCCATGGTGTATGACTCTGCTCAATAAGCTATTATAACAGTGGAGGTGTGTTTAAGTTACCTTCTGTAAGGTGTATTTATTTTTTTTGGACCCAGTGTAGTCTTTTTTTTATTTGTATACTATTAAAACATGTTTATTTTTCTCTTATTGTATGAGTGAGTGTTAACAAGAAATGCCCTTGACACATTTTCTGATGGAATTGTGTATTTAAATTAACATGTTATTATTCACATGTGGTTTCA
Source organism: Perca fluviatilis (assembly GCF_010015445.1). Classification (NCBI taxonomy): domain Eukaryota; kingdom Metazoa; phylum Chordata; class Actinopteri; order Perciformes; family Percidae; genus Perca; species Perca fluviatilis. The sequence continues at coordinate 16,838,626 of NC_053121.1, forward strand.
AACACTGCTTTTTACTGAATTTCTTCTTTTTCCATCTGTGTTTCCAAACATGCTATTTTGAATTTCCCTGTGCCTCTCTATGTCTCTCCCTGCTTCAATAACAGGGGCCCATGCAAAAAAGCAGGGTGAGGATTTATCGGATAACGACGGTGATGAAGATGAAGGTATTTTCCATGGTGAACAAAGATGGTGCATGTTTTGTTTTTTTTGTTTCTAGAGTTTTTTCTGTTTTCTGATCACTTGGTTTTTATGTTTGATTTATTTTTGTTTCTAATTGTAAATGCTATCATCAAGCACCCCTGTCACATTGCAGTCTGTAAAATAATGTTGTCTTTGATCAAATGTTTGAGTGTGAGAGAGTGAACGTGAGGTCTTCTGTTCCTAAGCATCAACATTCAACCGTTGAGTAGAGTGTTTGGCTTCCGAGTCAGATCGGATCTAGTAGCTGTCTAGATAACCAAGCCCGTGTTGAGTCATTTTAATATCTCACATAGTGACTGAAGCAACTGTTGTTACAAGGGTACAGGCAGTGGTGAGAGCCTCTTGTTAAGGTGTGGCCACAGCAGCTGTATTTGTGGCGATAATGGCAGAGGGGAAGTGGAGCAGCAGTGTAATATCAGACTGTTCACCAGGTCTGCCAGCAGATTTAGATGAGGAGCGGCAGTTCAGGAGTGCTGCTGTAGAGGATTAGAGGCGAGAGGTGTAGAAAATGGGAAGTTGCTGCTCAGCAATCACATTGTTCACTTTCCATATTTATCTTGGGATATTCCTGGCTCAGGGTGGATCTCTGCCGAGATTAGAATGAGAGACGATTCTTGTGCTGCAACAGAAACGGCTTAAGTCTCTGAATTTGAATCAAACCCTTGATATTGCCCCGCCCTCGTCTTCTTTTGCCACAGTAGGGCAGATGATGCAAGCATGATTTTTGGTATCAAGGTTAAGCCCTTGATTTCTACTCTGTTTGTTGGACATATTAGATTTTTGCACGTTTTGTGTATATTTGGTGAACAAGATTATATGTTGGAGCGAAGTGGTTTGGGACCTTAGCCCATGTTTAGGGCATATGGACCTCCTACTTAGCAGGAAAACTGAGATGTCACGCCATATCCTTTCACTTACTTGTCTTGAATGTTGGCACAATTAATGCCAGCTTTGCTGTGGGTCCTGAGTTGGGTTTTAAACCCAGCTGAGGCCGACTGGCCAGGCTTCTTTCCAGATGTTTAAGGGTTTGTAGTGAAGCTCCTTCCTCTTTGCCAGTGGACTCTTCTTTCACAGAGAAGCCTCACACTGGCCTTGATCACAGAACAGGAAGCGTTGCCATGGCACCACTTTGACACACAGGTGTTTCTTCATTCAAGCCCAGGGCGAGCTGTTGCAACTGAAGCCAAACCTTCAGTTTTCTTCTTGACTGCGTGTATACGTGCACACGTGTATGTTTGTCTTCCCTCAAGCAAGCCCACATGCGTCAGTGTGTGTAGCCCTAAGTCCGTTCAAAATTGCTGAGAAGTGCCGATCCCTTTGTCTGGCAAGTCTTTGCATGCGCACACAGTGGCTTGGTCTTCAAGCTGTTGTGCAAGACTAGCCTCACTGAAAATGTGACAAGTCTATTCTTTACTGAGCGCAACTAATGCTATTTACAGAGCATCGCCGTAGAAGCACAATACGGTCCCAGCAGAATCTCCGCCACAGCACTGTAACTAATGCATGTGTGACAAAGTTGGCCATCAATCCCTAAACATGATCCAGAAGATTTTCATTGTTCTGGTGAATGTGTCTGTTTTGAAGTGCCATGGGCCAACACATTAAAGCCAGTGTTCAGAGACAGCCCTCTGTAATTCCCCCCCTGTTACCTCTGTGAGAAAAAGACTTAACTTCACTCCTCACTGAAGGATGGTCGAGTACACTGCACAAAATACAAAGTCCTTGTAAGCTGTCTTACATACTACTGCTCTCACAAGTGGCTGCACTATTATTGCGGGTAATAGCAATCTCCTTGTCTACAGTAAATGTAATGCAAGCATTACCAATGAAAATCAAACATTTGTATTCAAGTTAAAGGCCAAGTAGAATCAGAGCACACGCAGAACTCCCACTCTCTTACTATTTAGCTGATGCGCCTCTTATCCACAGATTCTCATTCAGTCCAGAGAGCTGCTGTCTCATCTGGTTTCTCTGTCTAACCCCCTCCATCTCTCAGTCTGTTCATCCCAACATTACCATGCTGTCTCAGTTGGCAGTCTGTCTATCCTGGGCTTATTCCCTCCCTCCGCCATATTTGAGCCGCCCTCCTGCCTGTTATAACCCTCCAGACACAATCTTATATTCTCTACGTTTTATGTGAACAATAAAGGATTTCTCACATTGCCAAAGAAATGTAAGTAACATATGTAATGGAGTAGTAATATTTAAATGTACAATAAAAAGTCAGTGGAACAGACAATAAAAACATTCAACTGAGACGAGGAGATAAGCAAAATGAAATATGTAGGAGAAATATAATGACCTTTTTTTTATACTGTATGTCTCTCTCTGTCCGCTGGCTGTCCCCGAGGCTCCCCCTCTAAGCCATTCAGTCTGTCAGTCCCTTCCTGTGTCTTTCTATTTGTCCCTCTGTGTGTCCGCCTGTCTGTCTGAGCAGCAACAGTCAACCCCCTGGCACCCCCAAAGTACATTCAAATTCTACGCAACACTTCCTCCAGCAACACAAGTGTGTGGGCCAAGTTGCTGTGATTTTCAATCGGCCCACAATCAAGACTCAGTTTTACAGAGGCGGTTATTGCACTGTAAAAAAAGCGCAAGCTTTCAATCACCTGCTGTTGTTAGATAAAGGTGGTCATGTAAGTAGAGGAAGTCAGGTTGTGTAGGAACTAAATCTCCCAGATGGAACATGGCAGTGGTGCAGAGGTACTGTGCCCAGTGTTAGGCTGAGAGAGGCAGCGTCCCTACTGCACCCCTAGAGTGTCTCGCACCACTGCTGCCTCGGCCCTCTCCAGCTGAAGAAAAAGGGATGTATGTGCATGTCTGTCTGTCTTTGGCACTCTGAGACTCTAGCTCTAATCAGGAGGAATGCTTCCACCCAGCGTGAGGGTGCACACACTCAGACATGTACACTCGCATCAATTAAACCAGTGAAGCATGCACACACTTATACACATAAACAATGCTTGCTTCCAAGCTCTAGAAGCAAGCACGGAATAGACAACACACACACATGCAGACACATACCCCCACCCACCCAGAGAAGCTCTCCATCGTTGGCTGTGCCAAGGAGCAGAGCTGAGCTCCACCTGCCTGGGTATTACCATTAATTCCATTGCACAGGCCTGACTGGATCCCCATCCAGCAAAGCCCTCAGCTCAGCTCAGGCAGGCTGGAGACTGGCGAATCGACAGTGGGGGTAATTCACACACCATTCTCTCCATTCTGCCGCTATCCTATTCTCTGTGATGTGGCAGGGTTGAGGAATCATGCCCCTTGAAGTCCATTTATGCAGAGATATTTGGAAGGCTGCTGCTCCTCAGCTTCTTTCCAAGATAAGCATTGCTGCTAATGACTGATCCACAATGGCATCATTGGAGCCATTTCAAAGGATGGAAGACCCAGACTGTTGCTGTCATCTATTTCCCCCCTTCGGCCACGTAATAAAACATGTAAAAGCGTGCTGCTTTTGATAAATCTAGAGAATGATTCAACAGCAGAGACCAGCTTTGACTTAATTCACTTTCCTTATGCAGTGCTACAGCACGTCTGAGGTGGTTTGTGCTGTGTGCTCTTCTGTTATGCGTTTATTGGTGTTCTGTCCTCAACCCCTTCAGTGGGTTTGTACAGTATAGCATCAGCTTTTGTGGCTTGCACCAAGGACAGCAGGCTTCCCTGAAAGACTAAAGGGTTAGTGTTCGTTCACTCAAGGAGTAAGCAGCTGTCTGTTAGAGATGACAGCACCTCTTCAGCCTCCTCCTCTCATCTAGATCCAGGCTAGCTGTAGGGGGCTTTGGCTAATAGCCTTGTAGGTTTCTCACCGTGTCTTCTCTTTCATTTTACTCAGCCGGCGTCTATCCCCACCTCTCTTTCCTCTCTGTCCTCATACACACCACTTTCTGTCTTCCCTGTTGCCAACATCATATTTAACACACCAGCGAGGGAGCAGGAAGTCACCTTCACTCAAAGGTTATTCCTCCCATTGCTTTTACTGTAGCGATGTCAAGACGCATAGAAGAGGCACACACATCTCATTTTCATATACCCAGTGCTATGTTCAGATTTTCTTTATATGCATAAGTCATACCTCAGTTGCTCTCAGAAATGTCAAGTGTTGTGGAGAACACGTTGGAGTCTGACATCCTCCAACTGTAAGGTGCTCTTTTCCTGCCCATCCCATCACTCCTGATCATGTGCAGGCTCTGAAAGTCCACTGGCTTAAAATAGCAACAGCTTTGCAACAGCAATTTTTTCTTTGTGGTCTCCTTTCCCTGTCTTCTGTGAGTCCAAAATGGAACATTTGTTACTGTGTGTTCCTTCACTTCAGGCTTTTTCCCCCCCCCCTCCAAGGCCCAGTCACACACAGTGCTAGCTCATTTAATTCAGTATAAAGGAAATATTAAGCAGACTTTCGGTGACATTCAGAATACTGTCAGTGACTTGTACGACGGCACAAGCTGCTGTATAATTTGGTGTAATTACACTGCCTGTTTTGCAAGGAGCTCCCCAGTTAAACTAAATGCACTTCTTAAATGTGAACATGGCCAGTAATGGACTTGTCATGAGTGAAGCGTGAAGCTTGGCCTGACAAGAGCACTACAGTAGGGTGCATGTCATGTCCTGCCACATCAGGATATTGTCACCCCCCCCCACCTCAGACCTCACTGATAGCCGCTGACAGCCACCATGTTTCACCAAGTGTTGACACAGTGAATGCCACCGACACTTATCTCCACTTGCCTTTGTCCTGTCCCACTCCAGAGTGTCAAGGCCGCTTCTGGGGGCGCTTAACGTCAGATATTATATATGACTGACTGTTTTCGATGGAGTGAGAGTCAAAGGACAAAAAGGTGGAGGTACAGTGGAGGGAGAGGAAATAAGATGGAGGCGGAGGGAACGAGTGCTCACAGCCCTCCTGATGGGTTTCACTTGCAGCAACAACGCTTAGAGGCTCAGTTCAGGCCTGACTCATGCCTCCCACTGACACTCCAATCAGTCCAGAGCCACCGTGATGCACCTATGAAAGGTTGTGCTCCTCGGGCTTGCTAAAATGCATGCCCTGTGATGTATTTGTAGGTATGACTGCCCAAACCTTCTATTTAAGCCGGTGCAGTGAACTGAAGGCTTTTTCATTTATTTATTGGCGATTTTTTATTCATTTTCTCTACTGTGATACAATTATTTGCTGTTTGTATGATATGTGCTGGGAGTGTAAGTCCCTGTATTGTAGATGCTGCATGATCTGATTGAGAGAAATATATGAGAAAATGATGTGTTACATACATACGTATATATTTCTGTTCAGTTCACTCTTCATTGCACATCAGCTTTCATCTGCATTTCTATCACGCACAGATTTCTTTATCATCATGAGTTCATTTGTTTCTTGTTTTTTATTTTTTTTCAATTCGTTGTGCATGTGAGTTTTATTGCAAATATACCAGTCTGTGCATTAATGAACCTATCTCTGTTTCTTTTCTAGCACAGAGCTCTGTGCTACATTGTGATGCTGTGAATATTTCTGTTGATGTAATGATGTGTTTGCCTTGGAGAAGTTAGTGAATCAGGAGGCAGCTTTTTCGAGTTAGTCACCTGTTACACCAGATTGGGACGTCTGCAGCAACCGATAAAGCTCTGATCTGATTGGTTAAAAACAGCTACTCACCTTATTACCTCTAGTCATTCCGTGCTGCAGCCCACATGTGGATGCATCTAGAAAGGATTATTATTTCTCATTTTGAACCAAAGTCCCAATTGGGATCTGTTATATTCTCCTCTGACACAAATCAGTGTCTGTGAGAACTGTATATCACATCTGTGTGACACCCCCCGCATCAGATCAAGTCAACAAATAGATTAGAACAAGTGGAGCTGCAATGTTTTGTATCGCTCTCCCTAAGCCATTTAACTGTTGTCATGGAGACCCGATGTGAATCAACAAAAGAGGTGACTGATAACATTGACATGACTAATCTCTTTTTCTTATTTCTGCCCCCTGTTCCGTCTTCCTCTTTGCCATTCTCCTTGTTTCTGTGGCCTATTTGTTTGAGTACCTTGTGTAGGATATGCTGTTTTTCTGCCTTTCTACTGCCCCCTCTTTTCCTCTCTCTGACTGTACCTTTCATGCTTTCTCACCCCATGCATCCCCCCTCCCCTTGTCTAAGATAAGTGTGTGCATAGAGAAGTGTCAGCTATAAATCACATTTCACTGTGTAGCCTTCTCAGATACCAGCAAGATAAAGAAAGACATAAATAAGTCCACATCACATACAAGTTATTGCTTTGCTTTTAAACGTAACAGGGCCATGAATAACCAAGGGAATAACAAAAAAAAAAACAACAACCTGTGAATCAAGGCTGAGCTCTGCTATGGGGTTTACAGAAAAACAGTGTCTCTACAAAATGCATTTAAGTAGTTGTCCTCGGTGTTAGGCATGCTAATGTGATGGAGTGCATAACAACGAGCAGTGCCTGCAGATGGATGCAGATTGGGCTGTGGAGGATGTGGTCTGCGATTAGCTGTTCTTGAGGATTTTGAATTTTGGCTCTCAGTCACCATAGCAACCAGAATACAAGACAACCCTTTTAAATCTGAGCCCATTGCTTTCTCTCTTTTTTAGATTTTTCCCTCTTAATTTTATATCTTTATTCCTTGCTTTCCTTTTTATTTTTCTTCCTTTCTTTGTTTCTATCTTCCTTCTCTCTCTCTCTCTCTCTCTCTCTCTCTCTCTCTCTGTCTTCCTCACTTTTTGCCCTCCCACCCCTTCTCATTCTCACCACTCTCAGGGCTTAAGGAAAAAAAAAAAAGAGAGGCAGGGAGTTGGACAGAGATGGAGGGAAGGCGGGAGAGAAACAGGGAGAGACAGGGGAGAGTCTGTGAGTGAAAGCGATACAAAGTGAGGGAGGGGAAGGCGAGAAGCTACACAGAACGCGGGGGGAGCAGGAGTGAAAATGAGAGAGAGTTTCTTGTCTTGTCTCCCAGCTCTAGCTAGCCAGCCAGTAATTCAGTCTATTCCTCAAACAGAGGCTTTTTTCTTCCCTCTACCTCTGGATGTGCTTTATCCGGCTGGAATGTTGCTCCAGCTGGATATCAAGCCCTGCTTCGGGAATAGAATAAACAACATTTTACCAAATTTAACTGCCTACAATGCCAAGCAAGACTGTGCAAATAAATTGTTGCCCAGAGATAGGCCTGTGTAAAAAGGAGGTGCATGGTAGCATTGTTTAATTAGCCGGTGCATTTTCCCCATCACTGTCAAGCCAGATTAGCCTTCTCCCTGCTTAGGAGATGTGTCAGAGTACCTCTCTCTTTATTCTCCCTAATGGCTTCCTGCGTGTGTATATTGGAAAGTGGGTCTGCCTCCTGGAAGGCAACGGGAAACCAAATGCAACCCTAATAGTTTGGTTTATATCATAAATATTTTATATGGTAAAGGACCAATTACTATAATGGAGTTGAACTCAACATAATGAGTGGACATTAATTTGTTTCCCATAGAGCTGACATGTAAGGCTATTGCCTCCATTTCTATTAGTAGGCCAGCAGACTGTATCCTTACAGCTGGTATCTGAGAGGTGACTGTCAGCTTGTCTGTTTGTGGCCACCATGCTCTGTATCTGCTGTATCTGAATCTGAGCTGACCCTTGATCGGAGTGGGTGGACGACAATGTGAATGTGTTAATGATGGCCGCTCTTGCAGACATACGAGATACTGGGGCCAAGCCTGTGATGGTCTACATCCACGGAGGATCCTACATGGAGGGGACTGGCAACATGATCGATGGGAGCGTCCTGGCCAGCTACGGAAATGTCATCGTTATCACTCTCAACTATCGTGTCGGAGTCCTCGGTAAGCATCTTTCCCTTTCCTTTTTTTTTTTTTTTTTCTTTTTTTTATTTCACCTCCTCCTTCAAGGACATTTTTCTGTGCCATCTTTATAGGGCAGCTAGGTGTAATGAGCACTGCTGATTGCCACATACACTCAAAATAAGGCTGAGGGAAAAACACTGGTTCCTGTGCTTCTTGTTGATGTGGTGCTCGTGTATCAAAATCACAGTAATTGAGTGTGCTGAATGTGGGTTTGTTGTTGTGACTGGGGTTTAGAATAAATTAAGAAATTATTGTAATAAGGTTGGGAAAAATGATGAGATGGGCGTGATGCTGGAGAGATGGAGAGGAGAAGAGTCTGTTAGAGAGAACGAGGGGTTCTCTCTCTGAGTTGCATTTGGTTGCAGATTGACTCACACAGCTGAATCCTCTTTCAGACACTGTGTGTGTGTGTGTGTGTGTGTGTGTGTGTGTGTGTGTGTGTGTGTGTGTGTGTGTGTGTGTGTGTGTGTGTGTGTGTGGGGGGGTGAGTGAGAAAGAGAGAGAGTGGAGAGGCAGAGAGAGAGAGAGCAAACGAGAGGGAGAGAGAGCTCCATGGAAACAGCTGCAGCAACACAAAATGGAGTTTGTTAGCACACTACCCAAGCTTTGTACCTTTTCCATCCATCTCTCTGACACAGCTGATTTTCCTCCTCACAATTTTTTTTTTGTGTTTACTGACTACAAACACTGAATATAACAACATACTTGTTAAGAGTATTGCCTCAGATTTGGACTATGGCTGGCTGCTGTTAACATAAAGGAGTGATAAAGTCTTATTCTATGTTTCCTTTGGTCAACAAATCCCATAACAGATCTCAAAACCTACAATTGATAACTCTGTTTCTCAGTACTGTCAGACTTCTCCATACTGTATGTTGCTCACAGCTGCAAGTGTATTGGTTCTAAGTGAAGATGTAAATAATTAAATCTTCACAAGTCACAAATATATAATTCCATTTCAAGCTCCAAGTTCAAGTAAGTAATTTCCTAACACAGCTGGGAACTATAGTTTTTGGCAAACGTTACTCAAAAAGAGGTAAATATTGCATTTGTTGGGGACACTTCAGCTGCAGATTAAATAGAGTATTTCTAAACAGCAGTACAATGCAATGTAACTCCAGCAGAGAAGTAGTAGAGACCTGACAGTACTGTCTACAATGCAATATCTATCTAAAGTTTGCTAAAATCAGCTAGCATGAGCCACTGGTCATACGAGACCAAGTAAGACTCTTGCAGCAAAACCCTGAGTGAAGGGAATTGTGTGTTTTATTACTTATAAATATTTTATTTGGAACGGAATGACTGTGCTTTTTCTTCCTTTTTAAAGTTCATAGTATCGCTTTAGTATTCACTGGTGTGCTAGTGAGTATTTATTTAGCTGTATCAGTGTCTCCCAACACAGATGTATATGGGCACCATAAGAGGTCACTAAATGAATCTGAACGGTCACAGGATGATTAACAAGATAGGAAAGAAGAAGGGAAAATGGCTGCTATGTTAAATTTCCGCAGTCTTTTATTTGTTTTTGTTAAACATTGAATAGTTTTACCTTTTCGGGCATCTACAATGTATGAAATATACAATCTCTGATGAGGTGTCATAACTAGACATTGCTTTGTTTTAATGGGCCAATATTGTAAAAAGTGAGATTTCCCTCTTTTTTTTCATTATAAAGCATCTCAAGGTGCTGTATAAATACTGTGAAAGTATCAAAACGCTCAATCCACAGAGAAATGCACACAGCCCTTATTGAGAAAGGGTGCCTTTAAATGATCCGTCAGGACTTCCGCACAGTTGTGATGTCCCAATTATACTATATATAGGTAGAAAATGGCGCTACAGTGCCGTTAAAGTCATTCCCCGGCTGCAATGATGGTGTAGAGATGCCAAGAGCACAGATGCAGAAGACCTGGAAACATCGACCAATCAGAGCAGACTGGGCTTTATTTATATAGGTGGGTTTAAAGAGACAGGCACTAAAACGGAGCGTTTTAGACAGGGGGTGAATACAACCATGTAAACATGTTCTGCTAATAACCCAAAATACAAGTATGAACCTGAAAATGAGCATATGTTCCCTTTAAGGGATCAAAAGGCAAAAACATTAAAAACATAAAATATGACCAGCCTTATCCTAAAGGCCCTGAAACACCAAGCCGTCTGCCAGGAACTACTGGCGACGAAGGCTGCCTGTGGCTTCACCTCACGTCAGCTGTCGTCGCCTTTGTTTTGGTCAAAAATTACAGTGTAAGAGTACAACCGACATCTCTCGCATTCAACAAGGGAAACCGGATAACATTGCTATGATACCCAAAACAAACAGCGTTTGTTTGATCAGCAGCAGAACGGAACAGAGCCTACGGTCCCTCTGCTTCACTCACTTCACTTCACTGTTGTCTCTCGACAAAGAAGTCTGCCTACAGTAGGAGCGGAGTGGCGCGACGGCCGGCTGCTTGCTCGTTAGCCAACGTTAGCATGCTAATTTCACCCACCCAACATGCCTTCATCATACACTGGTTACAGAAAATTAGCCAAACAAAAATGTCACTCATCTGGCAATAGCAATGTGCTTTCCTATGATGAGAGCATGTGAATTAAACATGAAGTACATTTTACTAATTTAGAGGCTGGCCGGCTGGCTAGTAAGCTAGCTTGCTTGCTAGGGGTTAATTGTTAGGGAGAGAGAGAGGTCTATTACGGTCTTAATTTAAAATATCACGGTATAGGATATTAGTTTATTAACATTAGTATATTTTGTAATGTGTAGGTATGTAGAGATCTTTTAAAAGACATGTTATTGTTGGAATAAACATACCTACACAAGTAGTTATGTATATCTTGTTGTACATTTGCCATCTTATGGACATAATGTGACATTTGAACATCATTGTTGACCAGTTTTGACATTTCTAATGTGCATATGATTGATCTAATGAGATAAAAAAATTAAAGGAGCCTTGTGTGTACCTCTCACAGTCTGTTTTCATCACAAGTTTTCAAGCCGAACAGCCAATCAGATGAATTGGCTGTTCGACCGACGAAGGCCGGCGTGCGGCAACGGTGCGGGACACACCGCACAAACTAGGGCGACGGTTGCTCACCGTCGGCCTAACTTGGACCAACGGCTGACGGTCGCCTTGGTGTGTCGGGGCCAGAGAGCTTAATGTCAAGAGCAGGAGGGTGACTGAGGAGTGGTGCCTTATCCTCCAGGACATTGAGATGACTGGTGTGGTTGAATCATGCAGACACAACTACATTCATCCTGAGACTCTTTTTTATTTTTTTATGGAGATGAGAGTGCTACGGCCTATTGATTTTGCCATCATTGCTCGCCTTAGATGCACTGTGTTTTCCTCTGTCATTTTTGTGGAATTTTGAGCGTTGTAATTAGCCTTCGGGGTGGTAAGGTAGTAGGAGCACTGGCAGTGCATGCTGCTTGGTGCTGCTGCCGCTGGTTTAAAGCTGAGCACGTAGACCTAATACAGATTCTTGATCATATTTCTTTCATGGCACTTCAATTATGAGTCAGATGTTTCTTCACTCGCTGCCACATTTCGCTAAATGTCATTTAACATGCATGCACACACACACCCTTAAACACCACATAGTACTGTAAGCATGTGTGCGCAGCTAGTATTCACACAAACAAACACACAGTGAGACACAAACACAAATAATCTACACATACAGATGTGGTTTTGAGCACACACACACACACACACACACACACACACACACACACACACACACACACACACACACACACACACACACACACATTTATGCACAGACATACACACATGCACAGTTCGCAAAGCAGCTCTCTTGGTGAGCTCCCCAGCAGCCATTCTGAGAAATGAGCAGAGAAGAAGTGATGCATGTAGTTGAGCGATAATGTCCATCGCTGTAGCATGGTCTGATAATCTCCCCATGGTACAGCTTTAAACTGTTATTACAAACATACTCATAAACCAAATAAAACCAAGGCCGGAGAGAAATCAGACCATGATGCACTAATTAACACTAAGCTGTCTGAAGATTTTCAGTAATAAAGTTTGAATTGCAATACTCAAAACATGAGAAATTGCAATTACATGTATTTATTTTTTTGCAGTTTTTTTAGAATACAATTTGAGCATTAATCTTGTCTAGACAGCATTAAGTGGAGTAGATTAGCTGTTTGTATTGGACACTGTACATTAGCCACTGCACACAGATTTGAAAGCTCTACACTTGCACTGTAACATCATGTCATATGACAGCTACTGTACAGTAGATGAGCACAAATACTTCAATTTTTACTTCCTCGGTTTCTTCAACTCAAGTACTGTCCAGCAGGACTCCCTTCATTTAAATAGTTTAAGAAGAAAACAAACTGTAATTTAGATGCCACACTGGGTGACGCAGTTACATGTAGAAATGCAGAATAAATAAATAAATAAGTATTAATGGAAAAAATGAAAGCTCATTTAATTAGGCTGCTTAAAGGGATGAGGGAATAATGGAGGCAGAGAGAATTAGACAAGATAATGAGTTTAAAGCGAAAGCAGACAAGGCAACAAACTACGCTTTCTGACACTAATATAGCTCTCCCACCATCCCAGGGCAATCTGAATATGGCATTAATAATGCAGTAAACACCTTTGAAATACACACAACAATCTGAAAACTAACTAATTTCACACAAACAATAGGCCCAAAATATTCAGTAAACAACAGCCCTCACTAACAAATCATTGAAAAACATTTTCCCCAGCAAATTTCAACAAATTGGACAGCACCAAAACCTTGGTAAATGTCAGCGATGAACGTTTTATTTATCTTTTGCATTAATTACATTTTCGTTCTTCCATTTTTGTAGCAGCTCTATTTCCAGCTTTACAGGGCTTTTCAACAATTCACTCAAATGAAGCAAAGTTATTGAAAGATGGTGCTCAGTGCGTTATGAAATATAGATTTAGCGTTTGTTTGGTGTTTTTCCAAAAGACAGGCCGCAGTGGATGTAATCTATATTTCAGCGTGGTTTCATAATATGTGCATGGTGGCTTTAGATTCCGCAGTGAAACACAAACACTCCCAGAGAGAAAAAAGGAGAGGAGAAATACTGTGGAAAGACGAGGTAACATGGAGACCCAAATGTGTCGAGTCGCTGCCACTCCAGTTGCAAATAAAGAGGAGTCCACTAAGTTTCCAGTGCCGTTCTATCATCCCCCTGCAGCTTTTAGCCTTGCGCTGCTGAAATGGTAATTATTGCTTCTAAGGGTAGACCACAATTCTCCCGAGGCTCCATTTGGAAACTTTCATATCCGAACCTTTCACTATTCTGATGAATGAGAATTAATTTAGATTTAATCTTTAATTACTTATTGATCCACGTATGATTGTCACTAGATGAGATATGGAGAATAGAGTCTTACACTGTCCGGACTGTCCTGTTCGGATTTTTTACACTCTGCTCGGGGCAGGGGACCTGAAGAGCAGAGTTTGTTTGCCAAAGAGAAACAGTGTTGGGATTTCTGCTCATTGGGATGTGTGTGTGTGTGTGTGTGTGTGTGTGTGTGTGTGTGTGTGTGTGTGTGTGTGTGTGTGTGTGTGTGTGTGTGTGTGTGTGTGTGTGTGTCAGAACGTGGCGCGCGTGCATGTGCCTAGTTGCCGCGCCTCTCTAATGATGTGTAATGAGTCCCAGTCAGAGGGGAGTATCTTGTATCACTGCTCTTTACAAATATAATTACTCACTGGCTCTCCAGAGCATGTCAATTTCCCAGTCCATTGCGAGGGGGAGGGGGGGGGGTGCTTAATTACTAGTTTCCAAATGCATTAAAAATTAACAAAGGCTGCTTCTCTTGCCAAAACTCAAGGTTAGATTCTTCCTCTCTTCAAAAAGGAGAATGGTCAAGTACAGTCTGCACTTGTGGAGAGTTTTTCACCTTCCACAGGGTTTAGTTGTGACCTCTGATGTCTATCTCCTATTATCTCTCTGATCACAGCCATTTTATAGTGGGACCGTCACAGCTATGGACTGTCGACTCAGTCCACCCAAGTTATTCAGGCCTTCAAAAGAATAGTTTTAGATCCAATCAAAATAACCTAAACCCACTGTATGAGTGTACGTGAGTGCAGCACTGAAGCAGTAGCGCAGGTGATGTACTGTAGCATTGATTTGTTCAGTTGTCAGAGTTATTCTGTGTGGTAAGTGACTCTCTTATGCCCCGCTCCGAAACTAAAAATGGTGTCTGTTGGTAATGTAGCCAGGGATTTGGGGAGCAGAGGATATGTATGGCTGTGTGTGAACAATATTGCAGAGCAAAAGATAGTCTATCACACAAGTTTGTATAGTTGTTTTTCACTGACTGAAGAATTACTGCTGAGTTACACTGAGAGCTGAACAGTGCAGTTTGCTCATTGCCTCCTGACTCAGACACTGTATTCTTCAGGATGTTGGTTAATTAGTCATACTATATGATTTCATCTGGATACTTCCTTTTTGAGGTTTAAAACCATTGGCCTCATTTACACTTGTCATTTCAAGTGTCTTTTATCCAAAGTTCATAATTTAATACAATTGTTTATATACATACTGTATAAGCCTCTCGGTTGGCCAGATCACAAATCTGATTGCCTGATCTGCCGTGTTTATCCCGGACTACAGGCACATCAGGGTCGGCCCTCCTCCAGTCCAGAAGCAGATGTAATGCACCTGAAGCTGTTTGGTAACTGCCAAAAATAACAGAAAAAGAATAACGTGTGCTCGTTAGCAGCTCAAACCAGTCCCTCTTGAATGCATCTTGGATGAATTGGACACTTAGTGTCCAAAACAGATGAAGTGACTGAGTGTAAGTGGGGTCTATGTTGTTGTGGTGTATTCCTCTTTGATGCACAATGCTCCTGCTTCCATGATTTTATTGCATCGCTTTCATAAAATGAGCATGGAAATGACTTTTTTTTTTTGTTTTACTGCGAGTACATATGCAGGATATAATCTGTCTGGGTGCATCTCATTTGTCACATTGGATGTCTGGGATCACAAAAATCGCTCTGTGAGTTACTACGGAATAAAATTTGGGATGACAACCTCCTGTGTGGCGAGAGTGAATTGACTTAAAATAAAGAGCCTCCCTCAGTAAGTGTTCCCAGTCTCAGTCATTTCGGTTATCATCTGATATATGAGCTTGGCGCCGAGCGGAGCAATTCTCAAACAGTAGGTGGAAGAAAAAGCGAAGGCAGAGTAAGTTCTCTTTGTCTTTTATTATCAGGAGAGGAGCTGAGATGGATATTTACTTGCTTTTATTTTCATTTGGATGAATTCATCCAAATTAAGCAGGGAACAAAAACATTTATTCATCCTATTAATGTCAGGGAGTGAGGGATTTAAGTAATGGTTTTCATGCTCCAGTCTGCAGCAGCTTGTTGATGCTGCTCTCCTACAAATCACTGCCAGGAAATTAACTCTTAAGCCGCTCTTGCCAGACACACTGCAACAAACGTCTGGCTCGGCAAGACAGGGCCGAGATGGGGCCTATTGTTTCTCAGTGCTCGGCTTTTCACAGTCCAAGAAGATGTTTCCTTTCTAGCTTAAAACTCTTGTAAAGTATTGATTAAAATTGAAGGGGAATAACACTGAGTAGGACTCAGTCCCTAGAAATAATGTAGCCATTGTATCAAACAGCACTTCCACAGCAGCAACCTCAAATCTTCATTTAGGATGATTTTAAAATATAACACTGCTCAAGAATTTATAGGTTGTCTTCTTTTCATGAAATTGTTTTTGATTATGTTGTTTGTTGAAAAAAGGACATTATAGTAATGAATTATTCCTATATTAAATCCTACATAAAGTAAGTTCTCAGATGCAGTTTGCGGCACTGCGGTTTGATTAGCTCACAGCTCAATCTGCACCACATCCAGAGAGTGTGCCGTTTCAAATGCTGGAGACCTCCCTGATTGAAAGAATTTAGTCGGTTGTTGAGGTATGGGAACCAATCAAGACTAATTGTGTTTGCACACACTGATGGGAATGTCCCAAATCTGGAACTTCCAACTGGGTGTCCTCACAGAGTTGCCTTCATGCATTATTTTTTAAACAAATAAACAAGACATTGGTTCAGCTTGTTCCTGTTTTGAATAACATTAGTTCTGTCAATTTAGGGGTGGTTGGGTAGGTAGGTTAATGGAGGGAGGGAGGCAATCCCCCCCGATTGCACCATTGCTACATTTTTATGTGTGAAAAATAAAGTCAGATTGATTGATTGATGAAACAATATAAATAGACTGACATTTTGAAGCTTAACAGGCTAATATAGTTGAAGTTATAATCCTTAATATTTTCAGGAAATCAAACCCTGTTTTTGATACTACTTATGGTTGGTATATTTTAGCAATAGCCATTCAATGAATTTACATTCCATAATTACCTTGCTATATAGCATATATATATATATATATGCATATATATGCAGCGTACGCCATTCAGATTACCTACACACAAACAAGATTTACCAGAAATAATGCAAGCATGTAATCAAGCATTACTGTTCACTCTCCTGCAGTCACATCATAGTTGTATTATTTAACATAATGACAATGCAAACCAAGTAATTCCTACAATAAAAGCAGGCATGGGAAATGCAATGTCTTTGAACGTAGCACCGACAGCAATGCGACCACAAAACAAGACGTCGTCATTTCTGCCGTTTTTTTGTTGTTGTTGTTGATAGTTTTAAATATCGTAAGATAACATGACGTTTTGCATATTGGATATTGTGGCTCACAGCTGTAGATAATTTGTTTCATTCAGTTTCATTGGCTACATCTGCAAAATCACCTTACTTTACTAAGTTAGAAAGAGAAATATGAACACAGTGAGGCAGCAGAATAAAAGTAGTCTAATAGGTACTCCTTTTTTATTTGCCTTTGATTACTCAGAAAACAGTATTCGGGCTAATTATATGGATACTGACTCAATTCCAACTTTGACATGGTCAGCCCAACCCCACTGCTGACAGACACAATGCTTAATTAAATTTTCTATTTGCCATTGCTATGAAGCATAACCAGTTGTGATATGTTGAACAGCTGATATATGAAATAGCTTCAAAACATTTTGAGGTACTGTTTCTTTAAGTCTAACCACCTGCTCAGAATAATCATAGCAGCGTTGTGTAAAGATGTTCTACACTGAATGAACAACAAATCCCCCCCTCAATGTTGTGACTTGAACTCACATTTCTGATGTATTTTTAATGAGCATGTGTCCTTCTTTTTCATCTTACAACAAATGGAAACAGGAACAAAGCTCATTATATTTCATAAGCCTGACATTTCAGAAAACTGTGACATTAAGAAATCAGTTTCTACGGTACAGTAATGATTTTCGCTATGCAAAACAAGCTGTGCTGTAGCACTGCCCTGAGATGAAAACACGTTTCGATGATCGCAGTACTCCCACCAAAACAGTAAATATGCATTACAAAGACATCAAAGAGCTAACCCGACAATTGCTTTCATCTGGTCAAGGGGTCCTCTGCAGCGTCTCATGTAAAAATGGAACACTTCACCCAAAGATGGCAATATGAAGTGCACAGATGGAACGGCGGTTCACTGAAGGAAAATGTCGACCTTGTGTCAGTTTTTGTGGTGGAGATTCTTTATTGATGGATGTTTGACCTTTACTGTTTGTGATGGAAGACGTGCTTCTTGTGAACTTGCATCCTAAACATGAGTAAACATTATTCTTATTCAGTTGCAGGGAAAATTGAAGGTTTTGCGAATACAGATATGAGTGGCTCCTCAAAGACAAAAGACTAATATGTAGGGCTCCCAGATGGCTCAGTTGGTGGAGCGGGCGCCCGTATGTGGAGGTTTGCTCCTCGACGCAGCGGGCCAGGGTTCGACTCCGACCTGCGGACCTTTGCTGCATGTCATTCCCCCCTCTCTCTCCCCTTTCATGTCTTCATCTATCCTCTCAAAAATGAAGGCTGAAAATGCCCAAAAAATAATCTTTAGAAGACTAATATGTACTGAGCAGCTATCTCGCTCGCACTGACATGGCATGGTACAGCAACAAGAGATGGCATTTCCTCAGCACAATCTGACCTAATCCTGATTCAGGGGAAGAGCTGCAAATTCCAGGTATGCCACTAGCTGGCAATTTTTTTTTCATATTTTCAAGTAGTCGTTAAATTGATTGTATTTGAGTGTGAGACTCAAAGTACCCAACAGGCTATATAATGCAATGCATGCACAGTGGCAGGTGTTGCCAATGCAGTCATTAAGCTATTCTTTCACCTTTGGTTTTTGTGGCAGAGGCTATAAACTTGCACAAATAGTTTTGTGTGAATCCCTGGCTGGCCTTTACCTTTGCTTTCAGAGCCAGATGCCCTCTTAATAGCCACACCAGTAAATCCCTAAATATATTCACAGCAACAGGGGCTTTTGTGTGACCTGCTATACTTGGCCGTGTTTGGACTGGTTTATTTCCCAGCAATTGCAAAATGACCTTGGTTTCTCAAGGATATAAATTGAAGGTCCCCTCAACCTTTAATGTGTCATTGCATAACACATTAGCTATATAACATCATGACCGTGGAATGTGTAGCTGTTATAATTTATGTGTTACCGTACCCCCTGGGTCAAACTAAACTACATAAATACTGAACTAAGATTTCTGAACATATCTGAAAAGTTCTAGACTCTAATAAAACAGTAAATGGATTAAATTGCAGCACTAAATAAGGCAAAATCATTCACATTACAATCTAAAGAACATTGAGGGGCACAAAATGCCAGATAAAAAAAACATTGCAGTCTGGGTAAATGGAACTGCAAATTACTGTTTTGTTTCTCCACTCAGATATTGACTCCTGGACTGAAAATCAATTAAATGAAAATTGCACAAAGTCTTTGAACAAATATCACTCTGTCAGGAGATGGCACAAGCAAGATATATATTGTATATCTGATGGTGAATATTTGTATTTCTGAGACTTTTATAACTTTAGTCTATTCCCAACTTGTATTGGGCTTCTTGTTTATGACTCCTGAAAGATCTATCTGTGGTGATTCATTGCTTGAATGCTTTGTTTTGCTTTATGCTTTGCTCTAGGAGGGAGTATGGGGCTTCTAATGGCAGCATTGCTTTTCTTCTTAGTGCATTTGTCCTTGAGGGATTTTTAACTTCATAACCAAAAAACACACAGGCGCTTTTTCTTCCTCAGGGCAAAATGCGTACAGGTAACAGCCTTATCGAACAGAAGCCAGCATGTACACCTTTCAGGTGAGCCCAGTGCGGCATGTTTGATCATTCAGAGAAGATGGAAAAAAGTGTGTGAATCTAAAACTCCCTCCTTTTTTAGGTTCTTATTGCTTCTCAGTAGCATTGTGAAGGGTAGAAAGGGGGAGAATTAAAGAGCCGGGTACAGCAAGCGGAAGGGCGGAGGTTAAGATTTGTCCATCATCAGGTGCGTCCTGAGACAGGAATGATGTGTGTAAGAAGATATATATTGGCCAGTCAGGTAGAGGTACTTGCTTCTTGTCTTGTAGAGGCATTAATCATAGCAGTGGCCAAGCCTAACCGCCAAGGTCAGCAGTCCTCATATGTGTGGGAGGCACTTTCCACAGCTGCCACCACAAAGCACTGCTGCAGAGGGGCTAACAAAGGCAGGAACAGGATCCGGGATCTCCCAAAAAGGCACCAGCCAGCACCTATTTGATTGGATCAGATCATAGTGATCATTTGTCACTATCAAAATATGTGCATTTTGTGTAATATTAAATATAATCTGTTCTGTCCTTCTTATATTTCCCAGTGAAGTTGATCGTAAATGGCTTGTTTGCCTATTTTGGATGCATTTTAAATCCGATAAAAAAAATAAAAAAAAGATTAAATTACACTGACGCATGTGAGTTTTGTGGATGTGAGCTAATGTTTCTGTGATTTTAATTGTTTTGGACAGATAAACAGAAAAGGTACAGTAAGCACGCATTTTATTACTATTCTCTGTTGTGTTGATGATTGATTGATTGGGAGGGTGATGATGAGTATGATGGTGATGATAATTAATGCATCAGGCCAATTAACATATGTACTGTAAGCCCCACAGCTAAGCAAGTGGGTGATTATGCTGTGAAATGGTGAAATAAGTATGGCTAATGAAAGTGTTTGTAAGTCCCATTGATGTGGGCATGATATGTGCATATATTTTTACATGTTACTGTAAGCCCCACAGCTAGTGGGAGTTTTTGATGTGTGGTGAAATTAGTATGGTCAATTATAATTCCAACCGTTGTGGGCATATAGTGTTTACTGGGCTACATTCTCATGTCAGAAGATGCAACAATATTTCTATTGGTTGCGCGGCACATAGTGTTGTTTATGTTAGTTCGTTCTTGTTTGGTTTCTGGTGTTGTCTGTGTTCATGACTTCTTTTCTTCCCCTGACCCGCAGGCTCAGCAGCCTCTCTGTGTTGTGGCACTTCCTGATTTACAATTTAAGCACTGGGCAGGAGGCAGGAGTCTGAAGAGGGTGAGGAGCAGAGTTTTGAATTGACAAGGTGAAAGTAGGAGAAGAACGGGCAGGAGAACAAGGTTGGATTAGTGAGGACCCCGGGGCGCGTGGTCGGTAAAGAGTGCCACTTGAGGTGGTAGTGAAGGAGATTGCTAAGCAAAGGTAGGTGGACATTTTTGGGATTAATGGATTAAAGTGGGCAGCACAGCTGGGGAGGGGGAGCAAAATAACAGTGTGTGAGATGCACTTGTAAAGCGGGTGGAACTGCACCAATCAGAGGGATGAAGGTTGGGAGGGACAGTGTGTGAAGGAGGTCTGGTCACAATGCTTTTAATCACACCTCTCGAGTAGGAGTTTGGTATTATTAGCATAGGACAGAGGTGAGAATGAATGCCCATTTAGGGAGAATCGTGACTGCTTAGAGCTTTGTGAAAGATGCCAGATGATAAAGGTGCTGTTAATGTAGCAGAATACAGAGCCAGATATCCAGTGAAATGCTTATACTTGAAAAAAAGTATTCACAGAAGGACCATAGTAAGCAAATAGGTGGCAATATATCCACGACAAGTTATATTACTTGTCAGGCTAGCACCATCTCTTTCCTATGAGAGTTAATTTTATAGGGCTATATGGGATTTTGAATGTGTCATAACCCCAAGGAGGTCTGTCAAATGTGTGGGAGGGCATTTCCACACTATTACACTATGAAAAAAATATAATAATTTTCCTTACTGTATGAAACAGAGATGCAATACATCCTTACATTCTGTAGTAAACGGAGCTGTGGCTGCAGTCCAACTTAGTCCAACTTCATCTCCTTCACTATTTAGGAGCCTTGATTGGTATAAAATTGATCCAAGTGGGATTTTCCCACCATCTCCTTTGCCCATTCTTTTCAACCCCATGAACAAGGAGATACTCTGGAGGGAAATGTAGAGAATTAGAACACACTGGAAGGGCTTTGTTGTAGTAAGCCAGTGTACAAGGAATTTTCAGGAACTGCCTTTGCCTGACTGCCTTCTGCTTATGTAACTTTTGCATTTCATTTCCAGTGTGTGTGTGTGGCGGGTGGGGGGTGGGGGGTGTTGTCTTTACTCTGTGCCTGTCTGTAGGCATCTTTATATGAGCCTGATAATTGTTCTTTTTTGTGGAAATGTAGCTAGAAAAACTGAATCTGGCTTCTAGATTATTTGTCCGTACAAAATTAACATAGGCATTTTAATGACCTGGTGCCCCTACTGGAAGGACAAAGCTACACTAAACTGCTAAAGGGACATATTGTGGTTATGGCTGGTACATTATGGTAAAGGTATAGCTATATTTAGGCAACTTTAACTACTGCTTAAGGTTAGGGAAATATAGTACTCTTGGTTAAAAGGGACCAAGGTATTTTGAAGATTTTGAAAAGAATTACTAATGTGTGTTTTCTTTTTTTTCAAGGTTAGTACTGGCTCCTTTAGAAATCAGCTTCAAGGGCTAATGTGTAAAACTATATGGGAATAGTGGCTAGTCAGAGAGAGTTAAAGTAACACAGCACAAGCACAAGAAATCACATTATGGACAGCGACACAATAAATCGTCAAGAACAATTTAAAATGACCCTGTAAAAATTACCTAAAATAAAAAAGTTTTTTCCTAACATTTTCAAATTTCTTCCACTTTTAAAATTGCAATGTAAATATAGCTTCTACATCATCAGCAGGCATTCAAAAGTCAGATTATTTTTGTTTGTAGAAGTCAGTTTACATATTGAGAGTACAGTCAGTTTAACAATAACACACTGTGTATTTTCAGTGCAATGTTGCGCAACTGGACCCGACTACAGAGAACACAGCATATGCATAATTTCTGACTTCAAACTAACTTTATATTTATTTTCTTTACTCGAGCAAACAAAAGACAGGAAAATCTACTGCCAGAATGGCCAGACAAAACTAACTGAAGTGGCCACAGACAAAAGACACTAAAATAAAAGAAAACTCTCTTAACGAGGCAAAATGTCCTGAAGTGAATGAGGCTTGGCGTGAGGCTTGGCTTGGCGTCACTGAATCTCCAAGATTCAGTGACTAGGATCTGGAACAGAAAGGTATATATAATGAGAGTGGCAGCAAATAATGTGGCCGATCAGCCAAAGCAAACTATTAAGCATCAGTCCCCGCCAACGGGAATCCCATTAAAGTGAATGTTGGTAAACACCCTGGACAGCCTCAGATTCAGCACCCTGGATAGCGGTCAAGACTTTCAATGATTAGGGGCCCTATAGACCTTTTTCACGGCAGACATGTTGACATGTCATAGCAGGAAAAGCACAGGTGTATTCAAAACCGTTAATGATGGCTGCATTCCACTTACGAGAGACCCTGCTATAGTGCATGCTGACTCACTGAAATAGCTTACTGGGACACTTCATGAAATGCAGCCATCGTTAAGGTTATCAATTTCAGCTCTGCTTTTCCTACTATGACAAGTCAAAATGTCTGCTGTGAAAAAGGTCCATTGTACTTGCCTGTATTATTCTTATTCTTCCTAAGAAATCCATGTTCCCATGCACGAAAACTCACCAAACTTTGCACGTCCAGTCCTATAAACATAATCAGTGCGATTTGTGTGATAATTGTCCTGACAGCCATCTAAAATTCTAAACTTTAAAAATACATAACAAATCAGCCGTTCGTGCTACAACGTCGCAGCTTATGCCAAACTGTAGCCCCAATAGAACAGAAACTATGATCTGCTGTTACCTTGTAGCAATTTTGAAGTCCATTATTCTACTTTTTGCAAAAACTGCAAAACTTCTTAAACCTCCCACGTTTGTTTCAGTTGACACCAAATTTGGGCAACTTCAACTCCAGACTGTTCTCGACAAAAACAGTATTGAGATTTCCGATTCTTCATAAATTGAGCCCACAGTGCTTAAACAAATCCTGCAATTTCTTCCAAATTAAATCTTTGATGTTCATGGAAAAAAAATCACAACATCCGAAGATCACTGTAGATTTGGTGTGCGAAATGTCAGAATTCTATCTCAAAAAGTGAATTGTGGTTTTGTGGCCTCATCTACGCATTGCAGTCAATGCAAAATAGAGCATCTTTAAACATCAGTTTGGCATTCATTGATCTTTGTGAAAATAAATTACAGGTATTTCTATTTTGTCTTAACCAAGTACACAAATTCTCAGAATTTTCTAATGGCAAAATCATTTTTTACAGCAGTTTACAATTCAGCATTTTCAAGTTCAAGCACCTGGTATTGCAAGATGATCATACACATATCTAATCAGGCATTGTGCTGTGGACAACCGCCCTGCATATTTTACAATTCATTTAAAAATTACATATTTACAGACCTGGATGGAGATAACCTGGGAAAAAAATCAAGGGTAACTTATTAAAATGCCATCATAACATGCAAGAAAGCTTATTGCATGCACATGGCCTGAGCATGTACACATGTGCCTGTTTGTAGGAGTCTGTACAGGGCAAGTCGAGACATTCCTATAATGAAATGGAAATGTTACCCTCAAAATTAGCTATTGATACTGCACACGTTACTACTTTTTAAGCTTTTGTCACTTAATTTGATTTGTTGTTTATCAGTGGATTTAATATGTTTTTTCGAGGATTTGGTTCTCCAGCAAAAGAGCTTTGTTCACCACAAATACGACTTGCAGTTCTGTAAATCACACTATCATAATAAAAGACTGTGATGATGGATGATGAAATGGTAAATATTGAACCAGCTATTCAATTTTAGACAAAAAAAATTGCAAATTGCAAATAGCAATTTGAAATAAAAAGTTTTTGTTACAGTGTACGTTCTGTACTGATTTTCAAAAACTGTGCACAACGCAACCTAATCAACAGCAGGGCTTAATTGAGATTAGTCCATAGAACAGGAAGAGGCTTTGTTCCTCCCAGGCAAAAGAAGTTCAAGGGATTCTTGTAAATATCATGCAGGACTGATGTGAGTGTCAGGTTCTGCTGAATGCCAGTTTTCTCATGAATAAAAGCAGCGGAATGTGTTGATAAATCCTGAATGTCTTGTTGGAGTTGCGTGGCTTGAGGTGTTGGCTGACATTCTCTCTGTGGAGCTGCCTGTCAAAACGATGCTAGGCCTCTGGAGCGCTGTTGCTGTCTCTTTCCATGACATTTTTCAGTGGTTGCACTTGAATATCCTGCCTCTCTTCAGCAATATGATTGTAAGACAGAAAATTCACTCAACCTCACTTGCATATTGTACCAGGATTCCCTCCCTTATATTCTGGGGTCTCATCTGCTCCTGTTTTGTCTAACAGATATGAGCCTTGCTGTGTTTTCCCATATGAAACTGTATTAGTTTTTGTCTTCGCTAACATGACGTAGCAGGCTAATAAAAGCATCATTAAAGTGTGTATCACATTGCAGCCGCTCCAGGAATGCTTGCCACAGAGTAGCAGCTTTCATCCGGTTCTGGAGAATTGTGGGTCCTGCTCCCATATATTGGCCAGGAGACCATGTGAGTTGTGACCCCATGCCACTTGTCCTTTACACTCACTGGCTGCATGCTGCCAAGTTGACCTTTATCATTAACCCTGCTGCGTGCTTGTCATTTGAAGTCTTTATTATTCACGCTTCCCTTTGGGTATATTGCATACCAGGGGGGAGCATAGAGGAGGGCTGCAGAGCTAGTTGGCACATTTACTCTCAGCAATTATAGCACTTATAGCTGCTGCTGTGAGAAACCAGAACATTCAAGCACAAAAAAAAAAAAGATGTACAAAAATGGTGTGATGTCTACCCAGTAGTCTTGCATTGTCAGACCTATCTCTACAGCGCTGTAGAGTAACGTGTGGCTACTCCACAGATACATTCTGGGATAGGAGAAAGGGTTGTTTGCTTTTCTTTAAACCAATCACAGCTATTTAAATTAGCTGGATATATATCTATCTACCCAGTTACAACTATCTCTCCTAAATGCAACACACCAGTAGAAAAATATGCTCACTTTGTCTTACAGGCACACATATCCCTCTTTATTACTATACATGCACTGGCTTCAGCACAATATTGTACCATGCTTTGCAAAGAATACAATACAGACAAACTCAAACATCCACTCCACATTTTTTTATATTATTGATTAGTCTCATCATCTCACCATAGTGACAGTTTCTTTCATACAACAGCATTTCTTGCATTTTTTAGACTTTGATGTTTAAAGCCCAGCCAGACGAGAGGCGTACACACTGTGGCTGAGGCGCTGTTGATATTCTTTGGACACTCGTCTTTATCCGCGGCAGTGTTAATCAGCAGCCATTCTAATTAAACTCCGTTTGCACTTGAAATGCTTTAAAACATGTTCAAACACTTCTGAACGACAACTGTTTGATAGGACACATTGCTGCTTCCGTCCTGCTCACAGGTGATAAGAGCAGCGTGTGCAAAAATGAGTCGGCAGGGATGTATATTAAAGTGCAGATTGTCTGCGTGTTATCAAACCAAGTCAATCCGCGTCACTCACTTTCTCTATGATATTTTTTCATGAATGTTTTTTACCCCGATCCCACATCCATTTAGTCTTTATCACAACTATTTTCATTATCATCCAGCCTTGCCACTTGCCTTCACTCAACCTGCCAAGTCAGCAGTCTCCCACAAAAAGTAATCCGTGCCTTTACTGATGGGCTGTGATAAAGCTCTCATCGTTTCAGTGCTACAGCAACGGCTGCAGAACGTGGCAAACAGGCAGTTGACACCCTAGTTCTGCTCTGTCAACTATTCAATTTGAACAGAACACTATCAAAGTGAATTCTCCCAAATTACTTGATGATGTTATACATGCAATTACAGTGTTTTGGTGCGGCTATTATCAAGGCATTTCCATTTGTAGGTGGGGAGGTGGAATATCAACTTTGTACTAGCCAAATGATACAGCTTATGTAGATGTGCATACTGTTTGCATGTGTACTTGATTGTAGTCCTGTCAAAGCACTACCAGCCCTGCATACCATGTTGCATAAATGTTAGCCAAAGGACAAATTACCAAACATGTTCACCTCGCAGAATTTCCCATCATTAAAAACAGAGCGGAGGAATGCTATTTAGATTACGAAATGGAAAAATTGCAAATGCATTTTTTTACCCTCCTTCACCCTGTCTGAATCAATTGAACAAACCGGCATGATATTTGATGGCCTGTGAGCTCCAATTATTAGAACAATATTATGGCTGGGGTAAGTCAGGGGCACTCTACTGGAATTCCAATAGTGTTTGGAAGCTATTTGTATTGGCGTTAGTCCTTCAGGGGCTGGAGAAGGGCATACAGCTCAATAACTCAATTCTTAACAATTAGCCCCTGACATGTCCCCCAGAAAACAGATAGAGAGGACTCTAGTGGATAATATTTTCCAAATATAGAGATAATTGTTTCTAAGCCCCAAACAGCATTGTAAAAGAAGTTGTGGCTCCGTTTTCAAATCATACTTGCTCGCTGATAAGATCGTAGTTTATAAGTGCGTAATTCTTCATTGCTCAGCTCTTTAGGTGGCTTTTATTCTGTCGGCATCAGCAGGGATCTCATCACAAGCACCGGCCGCTTCTCGCTGTACTGTAAAAAAAAAAGAAAAAAACCCGCTGTTCTCCAGGGTCACTAATTATCAACAGCACAGTTGCAACATTTCAAATGGCACGGACCTTATCACTCTCAATTATAAATGTATTATACTGTAATCAGAAGGGCTCTTTGATCAGGGACCAGATCTCATCTAACTGGCCATGTGCCTGCTGCCCCCCACCCTCCCCCTTACCTTCCCCTCCTCGGAGCACACCTCCTCAACCGTGGACCCAGCAGAGAGTGACCGTGGACCAGGGCCGACCTTGCTGCATCACCGCGGTCTGATGTTATTAGATTGTCCAGGAAGGAGAAAGGTTGAAAAAGCATAGGCAGTCCACCTCGCATTCATTTGGTCTTCGGTGCACTTTCAAGGGGACAGGGCGTACAAATTGAGCTGTCTGAAGGTGTTTGACTGTGTGTGTGTGTGTGTGTGTGTGTTTGTTTGATGTTTGCGTGTGTGCAAGCACTTGTGCGGCGCAGCCACATAAAACATGACGCGCAGACAGATATGGAGGTGGCATTTGGAGTTGCCTGCTCAAGAGATCGTACTCAGTCAGGCTCTCCTTTGGGTCCTGGTGGGCCATTCACTGTGGTCTGATAGTAAAGAGGTCATAGCTTTGTGAAGGAAGCCCCAGAGGCCAGCTAGAACAATTAGAAATATGTGTTTCTGGGTCACTGGAGCACAGTTACAAGTCTGGTAATGCTCTTCTATTTCCCGACAGTAGAGGCAGAGGAAGTGGCTTTGCTCTGGCTTTTGTCTGATTTGTGATGTGATATATCTGTGCTGGAAACACAAGGCATGCTGCTGCTTTGTTTGAACTGGTTTACATTTGCAGCAATCCCATAGATTCTCAGGCTTTTACTTGATACTGTATATTCTAATCTTGCTCTCCCCAACTCAGCAGTCCTTAAATCTGTGCTGCAAACACAGCAGTGACAATACAAATGCATGAGCTACAACGAAGAGAAGCCTAATGTAAACATGCCACCATTTCACATGCGCAGTACAGCATGTACCAATATGAGTAATATTTCCACAATAATAGACCTCAGTATTCCATAAATATTTGATGAAATCAAAAATACAGAGTCTGCAGACTATACTACACAAGAACACATGTGTAATTTAATTCATTGTTGCTGTAACACTGCTGTGAGTCTAATGCTTTCATTGGAAGCAAATTGCCACGGGCTATATACCTCGCTCTCTCTGAGGCAGCATATCTGGTGCTTAATATAGCAGTAAACAAGTTAACAATGCTTGACAGGGATTAAAATGGATATGGATTCCTGAGTGGCGGAAATCCAATGACACAGATCATATTAGTTCAACTGTTAAAAGTGTCAGACCATGTAAGCTGAATTCAGATTTTAAGTTGCGTGTCACTGTTGTCTCTTACTAATACTCATACTTTCCTGAAATGTCAAGATCACCAGAACTCCATTTAAGAGGTTTTCTCCCAGCATACCTGGCATTTTCCCGGTGGGCCGACGCACTTTTTGGCCGAATCGGCAATATAATTGTTATTTTTTTGGCCTCACCGGCCCATAGAGAACTGACAGCGGCCCATTGGTTAATTGTCTTTATTGGCACTGGCCTGACCCAATCAAATCCAGGAACCCCCTTCCCCACTCCCGGCCCTGAGATATGAGCTGTAATAGTTATGCTTATGCTGGAAGTTTAGCATCCACGTTAAAATGGACAAACATCCACCAAAGCGCAAGGGAGGTGCAGGGAAATTACGGGAGAAAAAGATTAAGAATCTACAGACGGATGCCTCAAAATGTGCCAAAATTTCTGACATGTTTGGGGCTGTAGTAGCTGCTTCAACATCATCAGCGTTACCTGAAGTAGAGGAAGAAGGAGAGGTGGCTGGCTATACAGAGAAGCAGAAGCAACATCATGACAGGTAAGAAGCTGAGGAGGAGGAGAGTGACCAGGACCTGGCCATGGGAGCGAGATGGAAGAGAGAGTAGTTGACGACGTGAATTGTAAGAATTAATTAATTATTTAAGTGTAAGATCAACAGATTAGTCTTGAGTTCCATCTTGAAGGATCCAAAACTATCATATGAACGCAGAACACTAGGCAACTCATATCATAGAATGCATGCATATTTTAAGAGGACTGTCTGCAGGTGAATATGTCTGACCAATCACGGTGGGTGTGGGCCGCCTGGGCCAAAAATGCCAGGGCTGATTTTTTGTCCCAGTCCAGCCCTGCCCGACGACAATATATGGAGGATGTTTCACCTTTGTATTTTTCTTCGTGAAATATGAAAGGGCATAGGCGGGATGAGTCACGCTGTGCCTGTGATCCGTGGATCCCGTTGTTATTTATGAGTGAAAATATGGAACGATATGAATTATCATAAGTGGTATAAGGGCTGCATCAAAACAGATTATCTCCTGACTCAATAATTTTGCAGGGTTGTATCACACCAGTCTAGCTTGATCATCTGCCCCCATCATTTAAGACATGAATTGTCTCCCCAGCTAGAGCCAGCTATGATTTGGTATCCCAGTTCTGGCATCTAAATGCGTGGCCTTCCTTAGGGATCATTTTTCATGCAGGATTATAAAATGCTGACTGCATGCTTTAACTTGCTGCATTTGCATTTTAATGTAAACCCCCATTTATATGTACTAACAATACCACGGTGGTCAAAATGATAATGGTAATACCAGCAATTGGGTGAGAATAAATAGTTTGGAGGTGGAAAAAAGGCTTTAAGCCTTTTAAGAACAGCGAAAGTCCCATCTTTATGAGATAGAAAGGTAACACATTTTTCTGTGCAAACAAGTCAGGGTCCAGTGTCATTTGCTGGTGGCACCACTGCTCTAATGCCCATTTCTCCCCATGTTGTAAAGGGCTAAATTAGCCTCCTCTGGAGCCAATTTAGCTGAATTAAGGAGCTTAGAAAGGTCATACTTACATTTCATTTGAACTTAATAGACATTGCAATAAGAGTGCTTTTCTGTGTTTGCCTACACCAGCAGCAGACACTTACAAAGTTAATAGGACCAAATATTCATTATTCCTGATCCATCATCATCCAGAAGCTTTACAGGTGGCCGGTGCAAAAGTCTCAGGTATTCAATATCATTGTGGCTTTTGCCCAAATTAGGCCTCCGATCCACTGTATGTTTGGCCACTGAGCCACCTCGTTAAAGTAAATAATGAATGAATTGCACGGGTAATTATGAAAACTCTCACACTGCTCACAAGCGGGACTAATGCTTCTGCTGGTTTAATTAGAGCAGGAGCCTGCCACTCAAGGCTGTTCCTCATGCCAATCCTGAGGACAGAAAGGTGGATTCTCAGGCTGGGGGAGATAAGACTCAACTCAGGAGCTCGGTATGGAACAAACCTTCCACCATTGCACATGCTACTACAGGTAGCAGGGCTGCAGGATTTTGCGCCACAGGTAGGGATGTTACTGACAGTGAGCCACAACTCACAGACAGGAGGAGCAGTTAACCACCTGTCTCCCAACATGGGAGCTATTGCAGCGTAGTTAACCTATCAAAGACAAGAGGAAAGTATTGTCATCAGCATATGTCTTGATAGCACCATAGAAAGCATTAGCAGACATTATAGCGTATTATCCATAGCAGTGCCAGTTAGTGGACACTGAAGTGAAGGAATAGATGTGGGGTGGCAGAACGGGGGATGATTTGATCAAGACAATTGGCTTTATTTCTGCTCTGCACCTGCTAGCTGTTTGCTGCTGATGCTATCATAGAGCCAGAGGGGCTACTGGTGCATTGACTGAAACAAGATGTCCTGCTAATAAGATTCACAGTCCTTCCTTCCATTGGAACATGTCTGTTTCCTTCCCATTATTGGCATTGTTGTTGGGTCAGTAATCCTCCCTCGCAACCGCTAGGTAAACTGACTCTGAAGGATACAGAGTTAAAGTGTGTCAGCTCGGAGATGGCGAGCGGGGGCCGTGAGGCGGGCAGCGATGCTCGTTCAGGCCGCAGCCACACTGAGGAGGGGTGACATTGGCCTTGACTATCCAGAAACACCACAAAGCAATCTGTATAATGAGTGTTTTCCCCTCTGACTGAGATGGCTTGTCATTCCGTTCGTACGTCGTAGCTCGATACATCCTCCCCAGCTCGAGTCAGCCCTCTGAAGCCTGAGGGGAGAGGAGAAGACAGTGGGGATGACATAAACACAGAACGAGATGAAGTGTTCACCAGGGGGAAATGGAACAAACTCTGTATTTAAATGAAATAAATTATCACATTGATTCAGTTGCTTTGATAATACTATTGCAATTACAGGGTAACCATGTTAACTAAAATATGAGAATTTAGTGTTTGAATTAAGTTTTAATACAATTCCCTCGGCACATTTGGCAGAAATTTGCTACACTTATTTATGTCCTTGGTGTATAACAAATGTCTGAGCTCATGTTGTTGTTTACACTATGTCTGTTTTGAGAAGTGTGAAGTTTGTGCCCTAGATAAGCCCATAGGCTTATGCAGCATGCAACCTCTGTTCAAATACATGAACCCATAAACGTCTGCTATGGAATAAAGCAAAAGAAACTCAATTAAGGGAAGAGATCTGGTGGGGATAGCATCAAATTAGGTGACTAACAAGCCCGGTAATGTGGAGCATATAGCATTTTTCATCTATAACACTCAGAGGTGTCCTTGGAAAATGGGGTATGTTGTGATGCTCAGCTGATAGAGAGGGAGGAGAGCATAGCTGCCGGGGCAGGGGTCATGTACGAGTATGGTGACAATTTCTTCCGACAATGTCTTGTCTTATTTTTGCTTCGTCAGCACACTCCTTAAAGCAAGGATGTCGTATTTAATCAAATTACCTGCGAGAGCTGCTCCTTCCTTTATTAATTTATTGAGGCGGGGTGAGGGAGCACGGATGAGCTCCTATGGGATGAGTGTGTTTGTGCTCTCTGAAACGTGAACCAGAGAGGGCTGATCTAACAGGAGCTGACAGTGGCAACCGCCCTAGTGCTCGGCTGTGAGAGGACCAGTCGGCTTTCTCGCTCGAGCCTCGTTAGGGAAACAGTGAGAAGAGTCATCTGAGACTCCGAGACAGGAGCTGGGGCTAGTACTGCTGCCGTTCAGAGAAAAGGGGATCAGGTTTGACTGTGTATGTGGAAGAGTTTGGGGCTCAGATGTTATATTAAGCAATGGTGAGCAAAGCGGGCTCTTATCCAATCACATCTCCCTGCAACGCTGCTGAATTAGTGCTGCCAATGAACCATAGAATGATTTATTTGTGGTATAATTATATAGCTCAAAGGTGGAAAACTCTAACCTAATTGTCCATCAAAGCTGATTTTGTCAATGAAGATAAAACGCAAGCAGTTAACAAAATGTGGCCGTGATGGCACATGCAGGAAAATTAACAAGACTGGTCTGCTGTTCTGTCTCCACACCACCTCTTTCACTGCACTCTCGCTCTGTGCTTTGGCCTTCGGGCACTCAGGTGTACAGTGCATCTGACCAGCCTATAGGGCACGTGGAACAAAGCCACGGTGACATTTTATCTGACGGTAGCTCCTGTGGGGCCTGAGCCATGCTGCCGAACTGTCAGGCAGATTTTCAGCGCGATGAGGAGGGGGAAGAAAGCCAAACAAACAGAGCCCTGGCACAATCTCCCATCACCAAGCCGTGCAGACGAGCACAGGGAGACATCCCTGGGGATCGCAGGAGCTCGAGATGAAACAGAAAGCAAGATCTAACCTTTTTGTTGTTGCTGGAACCTAGTTCTACTGCTAGATTAAAGGGAAGAACGGCAAAGTGAAATGAGAAAAAGGAATGACTTTGGATGTTCGAATGTGGAGACCCTTACTGGAAACAGGACTTCAGTACCAATTGAAAGGGAAGAAAATAAAGCAAATATTGTCATCTTTTGTAGGACATGGGTACAAGTGTCTTTTGTATAGTGCATGCCCCTTGTGAAACATGACAGGCACACTCCCTCTATTGTAGAAGTGTTATGGTAATCATACACACTATTTCAAAAGCTTTTCATACATTTTTCATTTCCCACTGTTCTCGGGGTGAGGGAACAGGCATAGCTCATCAACAAAGGAATATGTGAAGCCAAGCAAGTGAAGCACCCTCTCAAGGTAGAATGTAATGAATGCTGCACATGTAGTGTGAGTGGTTTCAGTTTCTGTATGACAGGAAGACATCCAACTGCCAATATCGACATATCAAATATGTCCAGCATTGGTAACAAACCATATAACCACAGATTCATATTCCCAAATCAACCACTTTGATTGCCTTTTAAAAGAAAGTGGCATTCCAGTTATATATCTTTAATCGAAGTTCACAGAAAGGATGCTTAATTTATTTAGATTTGGGGGTGGGGGGACATTTTAGTCTTTAATAGACAGGTGTACACAGGAAAGGGGGGATGACATGCAGCAAAGGGCCACAGGTTGGACTCGAACCCTGAGCCACTGCGTCGAGGACTGATCCTCTGCATATGGGTACCTGCTCTACCAAGTGAGCTACCCAGATGCTCAGGAGAGCTGTTTAAATGACACACACCAGTCTGATAGAACATCTGTAACTACAGAGCTACTAAACATGCTTATTTGTCTTTCTCCAACTTCAGATTTTGAGGAACCTTTAATGTGATAAATGCAGATATGTAGTCTAATTATATCTTCGGCACGATGAAGTTCCTCCCCCACTTTTCACCCCTCTCTATAGGGTTGGTATTAACCTCCTGACGCTTTCGTGGGCAGATTAAGAGATACCCACCACTGATGTTAAGCTGGAAATGGAGCTGGAGCCCCTGGAGTCTCTGATCAAATCCCCAACTTAGCACTCCACTGTGCACTGCGTAGCCCAGTTCAGCCTCACATGGCCCAGTCTGCCCTAGCTAATACCAAAGTGATCCTCTTGCACCATCCTCCTAGTGTGAAGAAGAAAGAGGATCCCAGTAAATGAAAGGCAGAGATCAGATGGAGAACTAAGGGGGAGAAAGCAGAAGAAGAGAGAATGTGTGGGAGAAGTAAGATGGTGATTGAGAGGTAGTTTAACATAGAGAGCTCGGAGGAAAGTCCACAGTATAGTGAAGTCCTCCGATGTCAAAGTTCACTCAAGACGGGAAGGAGTTTGAAACGAGGCTCACTGCCTCCAGTTTGTGGCATCAGACCTTTGAAAACAGGGCTTAACACTTCTTATATAGGTGACAGGCACTTCAAAATCAGCCCTGGCTCCATTTGTTAGTAGTGTCAGGCTTTTAAGAACAAGGCTATAAACAGCTAGTGCGGAGGTGAGACCTTCTATTCCTGAACTCAGTTTGTCAGCACTGCTGCTCACTGTGATGGCTGGTACAGATCTTATACCTCTTTCCACATCAAAGTAAATGCATACCATAACCATTGGCCCACGCGACTGCTCTCATTGCTATCGTTCTGGCACTTCATCATATTGAAATTGTGGGAAAACACAAGGGCAGTGCCAAATCTTTGGTTCGTAAACACACCCAGACCCTCTGCCAGTTTCCACTGGCTAGTGTGCTGGCCGTAGACCTAGTCAGTGCACTTGGCTGAAAATATGAATGGTAATGAGTGACTGGCTGCTGGGATTGAAAGCAAAAGTGGTGTCATAATTGAGTTAGATTAATTAAACAGTATTCTTACAGATCAGTGCATCTTGTTAGAGGGCTGTGCTATGGGTTGGGGCACCAGAGGGGGTGCGTTTGTGGCCAAAGTGTATGTGTTTGTGCGTGTGTAACCTGCAGATTGTGGGTTAGGTGGGTTGTTGTGTGAGGAACTAATTGAAATGAGAGGCGATGTGCGAGTCTCAGCCAACATGGCCGGTCCATTTGTCAGGGTGACATCACTGCACTCACACCCCATCCATCTCCGCCCGGCGCCACAGAACCATGCTCCTCCTGGTGATTAATATCCATACCTCCCTCACCACACTGCATACACTCACCCCCTCTGAGCACTCGCACACTGCTGCTGCTGCTCCACACATGCACACCCACAAACAAATACCCACACACACTCTGTTGGAAGCCCTCCTCTTCACTTATGCACACAGTAGCTGCGTACTCACCCACACTCAGTACCATGGCACTCCCATTTACTCTCTCATACACACATGGCTGGAGCCCAGTGCACAGCCAGTCACTCACATAAACTTCCTAATTGTTCCAAACACAAACTGTCCTTGCTCTTTGGTGGCATAGACATTTTATTGATTCTGGTTCTACTTGCTTATTCCAGTTTTTATTGAATCATGGTTAACATTCTTATATTAGTATAATTAATATATATATATATATACAATCATGAAATATTAAATGAAGTTAACTGTTCACACAATACAGTAGTGTGAGCTATTTAAATTAGCTGGATACATGGTTAAACGTAATTTGCTGTTGCCACTGTATCACTGTGTTTATTTTGTCCATAACAAATCCCTGTCAATCAGTCCCAAAATGTCCCAGTTAGATAGTAAATGCAGTAAACATATTCTTTGTAAATCTTTACAATCATCATACCCAGAAACAACCCAGAAGGCCTGCGTTGTTGCACGATCAAAATTTTCTTCAAAACTTGCCATTTTCAGTGTGTAGCTTGCTAGCTCAAAGTTTGTTGTTTCCCTAAGCGGAGAACTGCAACACACAGAGAGCAGAAGGTGATGGATGTATGTCAGGCAATTATCCTGGAAAAGTACTTCCGTTGATCCAGACTACTGTTACCTAAGATGGACTTTCCCCATGTAATCATTTTCATGCATTGATTTAGAGCTGCAACTAAAAATTATTTTCATTTAATGATGAATCTGCATATTTGTATCTTAATTAATAGCTTAGTCTAATAAAAGAAGAGCATTTTGAAAAATGCCAATCACAATTTGCAAATGTCATCATATTGCTTCTGTTCCCCAGTCAACAGACCAAAACTCTTCAGTAGAAACAATTCATGGCTGGTCTTTTCATGAGATTTGTTTAAAATAAAAAAAAATATCACCAGACCTACTAACCTTTTACACTTGTTGAATGCTCTTTATGGTGTTGCATATTGCAAATACTGTGCATGTACTATGACATATGCGTAAACAGCGATCTTGTTAAAAGCGGAGCAGGTCCAGACTTTGCTTTTAGTATGTGATAAGCAGAATCAAAAAGCATGTTTCCTAACAAATCCTTGCTTCTTGTAAATTTGGAGCCTGTTCCAAATCAGTACACAATTCCATTGGCAGCAGCGGCACTTTTTGTAGCCAAAAATATTTTTACCCTTCCGAAGACAAATAAAACATCACTCACGCAGTACACATCACAGTGATAAACCTCAGGAAAACAGATGTTCATTTAAATTGCTGCCGTTGATTTACAACTAAAGTTGGCAGGGCTTTACAAATGAACAAATATAAGAAGACAGGATTTACAGTATCAGTAATAAAAGCTGTAGAATGGGCTGCTTGTGCATATTTAACAAGTTTTTGTAAGGAAGGGTCAACCAAAACTAGAAACCCCAATTCCAATGAAGTTGGGACGTTGTGTAAAACGTAAATAAAAACAGAATACAATCCTTTTCAAGCTATATTCAATTGAATACACTACAAAGACAAGATATTTCATGTTCAAACTGATAAATATTCACTCATTTTGAATTTGATACCTTCTACACGTTCCAAAAAAGCTGGGACAGGGGCAACAAAAGACTGGGAAAGTTGAGGAATGCTCAAAAAACACGTGTTTGGAACACAGTCATGATTGGGTATAAAACAGTCCCTCCAGGATTTTTGAGATTGTTGCAGCCCAAAATGCCTGACTTTGCGGGAGCTTTTGTAAAAAATTCTGATAAAAGTTGCAATGTCTTTTGTATTTTTGTTGCAATGAAGTTGCGAGAGACAGTGAAAATTGCAAAAAAAAGTTGTGAGTTGTTTTTTTGTTGTTGGTATAATTCTTTAAAAATCAAAAGGAGACTTATTTAATGGGTGAATAAAACTACTCTGGGCTGAGCTTTCCTAGTAACCTTACCAAAAAAGCTCAGGATGCTGCAAATGTTGGTATAATATGAAAATGGCTGGTGGATTTAAGACAAAAAATTATAATTAATAATTAATAGTGAATGAATCAAATTTGAGCATTATGTGTCAGTGGCATGTTGATCTTTACATTGTTAGTTCATTTCCTAACCTGGGCTGGGAAACACATTCATACGGTTTGATAAAGTACTTATTGGACTTTAACTTATCATTGCACTTACAATAACGAACTTAGCTGTCCTCAATTTAGGTCATCCTGTAAGTCTCATCTCCCATTTTTCCTGCATCCACCGTATTTGTGTTTTTTTTTTTTGTTTTTTTTTTTTTTTTTTTTTTTTTTTTTCGAAAAAAAAAATGTGTGAAAAAGTCACGCAGTCACGGGGGAAACTGAGCAGCGCCCCCCGGCCCGCAGCAAGCGAACAGGATTGAAACAGCAGCAGCTTTCAGCGACTTTAGAGTGAAAAAACGTTAGAGCGTACATTGATGTTAAAATGTATACAGGTTGGCAGGATGGTCTTTTGCTGTACGTTTTGTTGGTATATGTGAGATGTTCGAGTCACACACGTCTCGTCTTCATATCAGAAACAAGGAAATTAATTTGGTGACGTACTTGTGTTACATCAACCCGTTCTCACTCCCGCTTGGTCAGTGGCTCTCAGTGTCACATACTGATGCGAAGTCTGACACGTGGGACTGCTGTGATTGGTTGAAATCGCGGGAAACGCCGGTTATTGGTCAAATTTGCGATAAAGTCGTGGCCGGGTTGGCTCAGTGGTAGAGCAGGCACACATATACTGAGAGAAAAAAAAAGAAAAGAAAATTGCAGTAAAGTCGCGGTGATTGGTTGAATTTGCATGCATTTTTGCGATCCCGACATCAAGAAATCCTGGAGGGACTGATAAAAGGAGCATCCCCAAAAGGCTCAGTCGTTCACAAGCAAGGATGGGGCGAGGTTCACCACTTTGTGAACAACTGCATGATCAAATAGTCCAACAGTTTAAAAACAACGTTTCTCAACGTACAATTGCAAGGAATTTAGGGATTTCATCGTCTACAGTCCATAATATCATCAAAAGATCCAGAGAATCTGGAGAAATCTCTGCACGTAAGCGGCAAGGCCGAAAACCAACATTGAATGCCCGTGACCTTCGATCCCTCAGATGGCACTGCATTCAAAACCAACATCATTATGTAAAGGATGTTACCACGTGGGCTCAGGAACACTTCGGAAAACCATTGTCAGTTAACGCAGTTCGTCGCTACATCTACAAGTGCAAGTAAAAACTCTACCATGCAAAGCAAAAGCCATATATCAACAAGACCCGGAAACACCGGCGGCTTCTCTGGGCCCGAGCTCATCTGAGATGGACTGACGCAAAGTGGAGAAGTGTGCTGTGGTCTGATGAGTCCACATTTCGAATTGTTTTTTGGAAATCATGGACATCATGTGCCAAAATGCATTCAAAGTTATTGTTAAATGCCCTTGTTTGTTTTTGTCATTTAACAGCAATTTACTTTAGTTATTACTATATTATTAAATCATTTCATTTTGACCATATGGCCTTAGCAATAAACAAGCCTTTCTTTAATTTCGCTGACTGTTGTTTAGTACCCTTCTTTTTTTTTCCTTTTTTTTTTCCTTTCTTAAAAAGTATCGGTTCAGGCACCGTTTAGGCACCAGCACCGTTTTAAAAGTACCGCTTTAGCACCGGTATCAGAAAAAACCCAAACGATACCCAACCCTAGTGCCCACAGAATGGGTAACTTGCACATCTGTGAAGGCACCATTAATGCTGAAAGGTACATATAGGTTTTGGAGCAACATATGCTGCCATCCAAGCAACGTCTTTTTCAGGGACATCCCTGCTTATTTCAGCAAGACAATGCCAAGCCACATTCTGCACATGTTACAATAGCGTGGCTTTGTAGTAAAAGAGTGTGGGTTCTAGACTGGCCTACCTGCAGTCCAAACCTGCCTCACATTGAAAATGTGTGGCACATTATGAAGCGCAAAATACGACAACGGAGACCCTAGACTAGCAAGAATGGGAAAGAATTCCACCTACAAAGCCTCAACAATTAGTGTCCTCAGTTCCCAAACGCTTATTGAGTGTTGTTAAAAGAAAAGGTGATGTAACACAGTGGTAAACATGAGCTGTCCCAGCTTTTTTGGAACGTGTTGCAGGCATCAAATTGAAAATGAGTGAATATTTGCTAAACAAACAATAAAGTTTATCAGTTTGAACATGAAATATCATGTCTTTGTAGTGTATTCAATTGAATATAGGTTGAAAAGGATTTGCAAATCATTGTATTCTGTTTTTATTTACGTTTTACACAACGTCCCGACTTTATTGGAATTGGGGTACGTAAACTCATTATGGCCATACTCCAACCTGAGGAGTTGGCCTTTGAAGATCCTCTAAATTATGACCTTTCTGTCCTACTCTGCTCCACTGATGTGCTTTGATAAGCCAGTCTCTGATGTCCTCCAAGGCGCATCACTGCACAACTGCCCCGTCCTGCTGGGTGGTGTTAAACTTTCTCACCATGCCCTCAAATTACATCACCCGGGCTTGCTGTCATGTTTCACATCATGCCTTTGAACTTGTTCTGCCATAGGCTGAGATGTGAGGCAGAGCACCTTGCATAGTGTCCTTTTGGTTGAACAAAAGATGGAGAGTATGCTGTAAGAATGTATATATTTTTTAAATATCAGACTTAAGTAAAGGCATATTGTTGTTTATGGAATATCTCCCCGATGCATGTTCCTCCATGTGGAACCAAAGCGCTGTTAACCTCACAGTTGTGACTCTCCAACACCGGCGTCTCTCTCTCCTTCTGCGGGAGCATGCAGGCCCGCCTCCGCACCAGCTGTGAGATGCAAAGCTTCCCTTAATGTAAAAGCATTTCGCTGTCTTTGAGAATACACTGTCTGTGCTATTCACTGAAAGGAAAGATTGAGCGATACAGAGAAGAGAGAAGGTGATAAATAGCGGAAAAAAAGATGGAGGCAGAGACGGAGAACAGAGAGACACGCTGAAAGCAGAGGAAGACAGGAAACATGACAGGGAGCTGGAGCAAAGGAAGAAATGGCAAAGGGAGGGTGGGAGAGAAGCAAAGGGGAGAGAAAAAAAAAAAAAAGAAAATCGGACAGCCGCCATAGCCGATGTGTGATTGATTGAGTGGCATTCAGATGCCAGGGGTCATACACATGCAAACTGCTCATTTGTAGCTGCTGCCAGGGCTGCTGTTCACCAGAGCCATTGAATAGTGTCGCCTGACCACCGGGACACATCACACAATCAGATTAAGCAGCCCCGAAGTCACATGCAGGACAACCAACAGCTGCCATGTGCAGCACCAGCGCTGACTTACAGTATCTGTTTTTAATCCCTGTCTGCTATAACAGGCTCTTGTCTGTCTATAAGAGATCTGGGTTTTAGGGACTCTGATATATGTCAGATGAGCTTTGGTTTTAATGCGGCACAGATTTTCCCTCTTGACATTTTGTTGTTGTTTTTTCAGTTCTTTGTTACACACAAACCACATTTTCCATTTGAGTGGCTCAGTCTGTATTCAGCATCACAGTATGCATGATGCTCTATCTTCAGCATCATGCATCAGACTACCCGACCACCTTTTCAGAGCACAGTATAGTTTCAGCGTTGGTTCATGCTTCACACGCCGCATCTCTCTGTGTCATTGTGTGCAACTGAGACGAACATTCAGGCGGAACCGTTTGGGTTTCTGTTAGTCATCGGTCTGTTCACATTTTCAGCAAAGACCTGCAGTTTAGCGAGCAAGTTATCATTCAGTTTGAATTCACCAAGTGTCGAGGGGCGGGCCCCTAAAACATCGGCTGACTTTGTTGCCATTCAAAGCGGTCTGATATTTCCTTTAATTATTGATTCGTAGTGAGGCCAGCAGGAATCAGGGGCTCATACATAAATTCTTTTTCACAATTTTCTAGTTTGATTCACGCAGTATTCATTTATACGAAACTGGTAATTTGTAGGAGTGATAATCAAAAAGTTTTTTTTCCAGTCTTTACTTTCTCTTGCACCGGAAACAAGGTTGTGGTGTTGGGTAAATGGCCTTCAGTGTCCAGGCTACCATAAAGAGGCTTTCTTGTGCTTGCCTGCCTTTCTCTCTCTCTCTCTCTCTCTCTCTCTCTCTCTCTCTCTCTCTCTCGCTCTCTGTGTTTCTCTATCTCTCTCGCTCTCCTGCTCTCAGATCAGACTGCACTCTCCAGCCATGCAATTGGGCAGCGAGCTGTAAACAGGAGCAGTACATTGATCCAAGTGGCAATCACCTTCATTCAGGCCCACGCCCCCTTCCTGCTCCTTTCCCTTCACCCAGCCTTTTTTTTAATGAGTCTCGTCGCCGTGCTGAAATCTTGACCCCAAAAAAAAAGAGGATAAAAAATCTTGTGGGAATGTCTCCCTGTGTGGAAGATGGACCGCTGGGTATGTCCCTTGCTCATCATGAGCTCGACACACACAGGCCCTTTATGTGGCTGTGTGGAGTGTGGCCCCCTCTTCCCTCCTCTGCTTCTCATCCACACCCCAGAGGCTCCCATTCAGCCCAGGCCTGGATGGGGGGAAGTTGAAACTCTTTTGTAGTGGGGGATTCTTAGAGGAGGCTGTCAAGGCCGCGACTGTGTGGGCCTTTATTTCCCCAGAGAAGAGAAGGGGGGAGAAACGATAGAGGGAGAGGGCAAGAAGAGGGAGGGAGGGAGTACCAAAGGAGAGTTTGGACACAGATGGCCTTGTTAACGGGCACCCTCAAAGAGGGAGAGGATGAGAGGGAGAAAGAAACAGGGAAAAGGCGAAGTAAAAGCGAAAATGGATCTAGCAGTAAGCCAAAAAACTTTCCCTCAGTTACGTCACCACTGTTATTCCCATCCTTCCCCCCCCCAGCTTTTTTTTTTTTTTTTTTTTTTTTTTTTTTTTTTTTTTTTTTTTTTTTTACACACATTCCATTATCTAGGAGACCAGGCTAAGAGAGATGTCTGGGGTCAGAGCGATCATTATCATCACCTCTTTCTGCTACACTCTGAGTTATAGCCCGCCGTATAGGAAACAGACATTTAAATCATAATCAATAGAGCAATATCAATGCTGAGAGGCATAGCTAAATGAAATCACTGCTGTGGCTCAGGAGGAAACAGAGACGCTCAGTGTAGACTGAGAAAGGCGCGCGCGGTTATTGATAAAATACCATCAAGCCGCAGAATACATTATGTGGCATCACGCTCAACGCTGGCCTTTTTGGGAAAATAAACTTTCTGTCTTTGATATTCAGGCGATGCAATGATTGTGGCTGGTCTGTGAAAATGTGTGGAATTGGAAAGGTGTTGGATTTGTAGTGATCTCCTGGTCTCTGCTGCTCATGTATTGCTTCCGGCACGTTGGCTGAAGCTCAAACACTGCAGAGAAGAGACGCTGTCATGCTGTATACACTAACTGAGCCTCTGGTCATGTTAAAGTGACAAGGATGTCTTAGTTTCTCGTAGGGGGAGCCGCATTACATACACAAAGGTTTGTCCAACAAGGACGATGCAAGGCGACAGGTGCGAGTCCGACCTGACCTGGCTGTGACCGGACCACAGCCGCTGCTGCCACTCCGCCTGAGATCAGGACTGAATCTCGGGACTCTGTGCTGCCACACGGAGAAAATACCAGGTCTTCATACAGCAGAAGTGCAATACATCACTGTCAAGGAAGAGCAGCTTTGAGTCAGGCCAAATTACAGTTCTAACATGCAGAGAAAGAGCACAGAATCACTGTTATTAACGTATACAGTTTGTTTGTGGTGAATAAGGAACTATCATGCAAATTTCATGTCTAATCCAGCTGACATGTGGACAGGTTAGATTCCATTTTTGAGTATCTTTCTTTCAAGCGTTGAGACAATTTGAGTTATTTGTTGGCATGACCTTTTGCAACTTATATAACCTGTTCTCTCGCTTATTAAATATATTTTGGATTTGGCATACATGATTCAAGGTTTGACTTAAATGAAGATCAGTTATAGGATTTCTTTTCTCCAGTGTAGTTTAACTTCAGGGCATTTCTACGTTTCTTCATGTGCCTATTTCCTTTGTCTAAACGAAACGCTTTACACTGAACCAATTGGAGCTTGATATACAAAACAATCTCAGCAAAAGGCGCTCAGCAAACCATATACGACATTGGTGTTCAGCCTGAAGGTGTAAAGCTTGGGCTTCGCCTCAGTTACTGCGACTGAATTGAAAACAAACATCCCACATTTAATCTACAGTTTGTTCCAGAACTCACAACGGGCAACATTAATACTGTAATGTCACAGAGAAAATTAAATTAGCACAAATTGATTTGTATTCACTTTAATTTCAAAGTATCAGATCAACTAAAACTATTTAATGATTGTTGAATGTTTGTAGAATTAACTTCACAGTGTACTCTAATTGTGTGTACTGTTTGTGCCAAAGTTAATTGGTCAGATCATTTAAAAGAGAATTTGCATATCGATTTGAACACAAGCAGCTAACAAAGATGGATATAATGTGATTACGGGTTTTGTAATTAAATGCTTATTGTAAAGCGGCACCTAGTGTGTAATAAAAATCTCAATTGATTGTCAGGTTGAGTAGCACAGTCAAGCACATAACCAGCCTGACCAAGTAGTTCAGAAGCACTGAGCTGCAGCCCAGAATCCCAAGGTCTTGTGTAGGAGGGAGCTGTGAACAGATAGTGCACTGCACATCACGGTTCATGTGCAGCCAAAGCCCACGCACGGCTGATGAGACGGGGATCATCTGCTACTGTAGATCTGGAAATCTATAACCCAATCCCCGGTGAGTAAGGAGGTTTGGAAATGTAGATAACTCAAACCAGTGACAAAGGGAAAGTATATGTGTCGTTATTTAAACAGTCCATTCCTCCACCTTATTCTAGTAAAGTAGAGTGAAAGCGTGAGGTCATGCGTAGGTGATGGATGTAAAGAAATAGCCAGAAAACTAAAAAGACCAAAACACCTGCAGAGCACAAACATAACGTCAAATGTAAAAAATAGAAATAACCATGCATAAAAACAATTACTTTGCTATCTTAATTGCTTTCCAAAGAAAATACTTTCTGTCACCTTTCCAATTAAAACATAACCAGCAGCTATATTAGATGTATTTTTAAATGGTGCCTGCAGCATGTCTTGTTGTCTAAGATATTGGATTCAACCTCTACATTTTAATGACCAGTTTCATTTATAGATGCAGAGGAATCACAACAGCTGAACAAAAAATCACAAAAATATGCTTTATTCTGGCAGCTGGGGATCCAACTCTAATGATTTACATTTTTGTCATTTAGTAATGCCTCATATTACAATGCCAAATGGATCATGTTTGCTATATCTTTTCAATTAGGCTAACAGTTGCACGGAATCTCTTTTTCATGCCGGTCTCCTGACATTTCCCAACCCATCTGACATACACTTGGTGAAGTGTGAACCATTTCGTAAATGAGGGTTATTCTGGGAGAGTCATGTCTCCTCTCTCTCCATGGCACCCGGGAGAGGGTTGTAAAAGCTGTTGTCCTTAAGTTATGATGGAACACAAGGAGGAGCCGCAAGAGGAAAAGAAAAGAACAAGCTCTTCAATTGAGTCCTCCTTTCTCCACCTTCTCTCTCT
Source organism: Perca fluviatilis (assembly GCF_010015445.1). Taxonomy (NCBI): domain Eukaryota; kingdom Metazoa; phylum Chordata; class Actinopteri; order Perciformes; family Percidae; genus Perca; species Perca fluviatilis. The sequence continues at coordinate 16,883,475 of NC_053121.1, forward strand.
CTCTCTCTCTCTCTCTCTCTCTCTCTCTCCTCTCTGTCTGTGCATTTCTGTTCCTCTGCCTGTCTCTTTCACTCTCTCTCTCTGCATGTGCCCTGCTGCTCTGTCATCCTCAGGGATGCGTCTGAAGGAGACCATCTGTTGATCCATTTGTCTCCTGCTTTGCTTCCTGTGCCACCGCCTCTCTCCTATCGATGATCAGGCCTGGCCTTTCCCCTGCCCACCCTCTTTGTTCCTGCCAACAGGCACTCAGCGAGAGGCGGGTGTGCTGTTGGGGGTGGGGCAAGAGGCTGTGCCCTCTGCAGCCTCTGATTCAAACAAAGAGAGAAAACAGGCATGGGCGGACATGCATCCTTTTTGAGGCCAGCTGCTTTCTAATCAGTCTTTATCTAAAGTGAGCATCGCTGTGCTGACCCGAGTCAAAAAACACACAGATTTATTTTTTTATGTTTGCATTGTTGATATCAAAACTATTCCCTTTCCCCCCTTAGGACTTAAACCCATGCTAGCTTATCATTATATGGAGGCATAGACCATGAAATAGATGTTAGAAACAATGCTGTGATGATGAAGGACCATCACTGGAGGCTTGCGAGCATTCACAACCAACGCATTTATTGCTTGTGAAGTGTTGCCACTAAAGAGAAGGGGGGTCTTGGTTTCCACACACATCTCCTAGCTGTCACCTCGCATGCATGTTCAAGGGTTTGATGGACACTGAGTCCACCGTGGGGACTTCAGGGATTGCTTGCCTTTGATCTTCTCCCACGACTCTCGATTACCCATCATTCTGCAGGGCTTAGGCCCTGGAGAGCAGCTGGAAGAGGGTGGTGTGTTAATATGAGCTCTGATGTACCCAAGAGAGACTCACTGTCCAACTCGAGACATCATATTGCAGATTACACAGACACGGAGTGAAATGAGCACGGTAGTGCTTGTTGTGAATGTTTAGACTGAAAGTACGTGGGACTTGAGAGTGTGAGAGAGAATCGAAATATGTCAGAGGAAGGTGGTAACGCTGATAGGATATGTAATGAGGCTGCAGTCCATACCGAGGGGTTTTGCAGCGTCAAAATGATTGTAAATCTTATTATCACGTCTTTTTCCCTCCGTCTGTGGTGTTTTCATAGATTCCTAAGGTTTTCATCAGGACTGCTCGATATAGCCGATGATGGGTGCTTACCCGGGGAGAGATGCCATTGATTTTCCATAAGGTGCAGATGACATGTGGTCACACGCGCTCCTATTTTACCAACAGCCGTGTCATCCAATAAGTCATGATTTCCGCGGCGAGCTGATTCTCCTGACAAAATCGGGGTGGGGTTAGTCACTGCAGATAACCTTTTATGCTGCAGGTGCACATGAAAAATAGAAATCTGTGGCATATTGCATGTGCAATTTAGAGACTATCTACTTTTTTATTTGGCCCTGGCTAACTTTTTAATCTCTTAATATATGTGTATGTGTTGCAGGCTTTCTCAGTACGGGTGACCAGGCTGCTAAAGGGAACTACGGGCTCCTGGACCAGATCCAGGCTTTAAGGTGGATCAGCGAGAACATTGGCTTCTTCGGAGGAGACTCCAACCGCATCACTGTGTTCGGTTCTGGGATCGGCGCTTCCTGTGTCAGCCTGCTCACCCTCTCCCACCACTCTGAAGGTACGGTACAGCAGAAAAGAGGGGGGTGGGTGATACAGCTGTAGAGCTCATGCCTGCTGGTGTGTGGGCTACTTGATATTAGAAAGTGGCGATGCAGCTAGAGAGTTATTGAGTAATGTATTCTACTGTACTGCACAGCATAACGAATGATTTAAGAAGCAGGTGTTTGCATTTAAATGATTGTGATGTTCATTACCATCCGGAAATTGAAACTCCACGGCAGATTTCAGACCACATGTGGGTCTTGATGTACTTTGCTAGTATCCCTCTCCATGTCAGAAATAGACATGTAGGTATAATGTCAAGCAACTAAAAAGGGAAATGTTGTACCAGGGAGATCTTTTTAGTGGCATACTAAATGACACACACACACTGTTGTCTTTGTAAGCAATGTTGTTTATCTGCTGGCTACCTTAGTGCTACTTCATGATGATTTATTGCCCACGTTGGCCATGTCTTTAATACTAAATGCAGCATGTGTGTACTGAACCTGGACATCCCTCATACTCATGCTCCTCTAATGCATCATTGAATTAAGATGGAGCCTTAGTGCTCATATGGTAAGTTCTTGCTGGAAGTGCTTTGGCTTATGTGAATGAACTGTCCCTTTTGAGCTCAGTCCATGAATTGCACCCTGCAGAGCCGCATGGACACAGCATCATCATCCTTAACCTGGGATTATGACAGTCAGTCACGTATTCGTCCATGCGTTTCCAAACAAAAAAAAAAGCTGGCTGTTTGTTTTGCATTTAATTGATTGTGGTGTTGTGTAGCAGTACATGACAGGCCATCAGGATATGAAGGTGTTGTTGTGTAGCAGTGTTTATGTTTTTTTGTTACATCGTTTATGTGGTGGTAATATTCCAAATGAGAAATCTTTACATTCAGCCCCGCTCACACAGCCTGCTTGTGAACTTGTTAACAAGCGAAAAACATGCTGCTTTGGACACGCATGGTTGGAAATGTAACAGGGGCATTTTACTGTACATTACATACAAGTAAATGATATGAGAAAGCAGTCTTGCATGAGATAAAGGATTGGTTTAAGAAAAATACTTTGGTCAGGAAACTATTTGTGGTGCCCAACCACCACACACACACACACACACACACACACAAGCACACACGCAAGCACACACACACACATTTCTCTTTCTTGTCACTAGGCAGAGTAGGATCTCTGTTTTGGATTTTCTGATAAGTAGACCGACATGCATTTGAAAGAGGTCATTTGAGCTGCTCTTTTTTGGTCCCTATTACAGTGCCAGGGATTGGTGATGTGTTTTGCGTTCTCCAATTTGCATTAAAGTGTTACTAATTGCCTTGATTTCCTCCGATGAATGATGACTGCTTTTGGATTGAATTTTTACCATAAATGCCTTTTTTTATTCATACTCCATAATGTTACGCTCCATGTAGCATGTTATTATACTGCCAGTGAAACCATCTCCTCTGCCTCCCAAGTAAATTGGATATTACCGGGTCTGTTTTTTCCCCTGAATGGAAATGTATGCCCCACTGATGGGATAAAAAAAAAGAGCCAGCAAAACTTGAGGGATCCTAGGAAATTGAAACAGGAAGCCTTCTATCACGCCAGGACTCTTGCTGCGAATGTTACCAATGGCAATCAGATTTCACACAGTCTCTCTCGGAGCACAGATTGTTGTAATTATATAAAGTTTAGGACTGGAGTGGGCTGCAGGATGTGACAGGAAATACAAGTGAAGAAATGTCTTTTTGCACCTGCTTTCACAGCCTTCGCTGTACTCTACCCTCCTCCTGTCCCCATCCTCCTCTTTCTATAGTCTTAACTGTTGAGTTGAAGACTAGTAGGAGGTTCTTGTTGCCAAGACAACGCAATAAACAAGAAAGGAATCAAAGTGTTTGGATCAGCATAGCTGTGAAAATTGATGTAAAAATCTATAATCAAATGAATTATACACTGTAGCAGTAGAACACCTGGTTTCAGGTGGCCTCTAGTAATGGATTTGTTTAATCATTTCCTATCCATGTTAGCAGACTCAGGAAGAGAGTTTTGTATTGAGATTCCTACTTTAAATTAAGTCAGGAAACAAAGATCGTAAACAATGCATCATGGTTCCTGATTCCTGACTCGGCTCGCAAATTAAAATTCACACTCTATGCCTAGAAATAGAGGCAGTGGTGTCGCATTGAATGCGGCGTGTTTGAACTCAGGAGTAGCATAAATGAAGTAGGATATGATAACATAGCATAGGATTCCACATGTGTCTCACACACAAACATTTCCCTATACCTGCTGCTCGGATGCAGGGTAACGAGGCCCAGGTACAAAAGAAAAAGTAAATCAGTGATGACACACTGTTCTGGAGCTCCCTGGTGTGTCGGTGTATTTAATGACAGTATTCCCACTCTTACTGCACACAGTCTGTCATCACTGCCTACAGTGCATAGACTTTCCATCTAACAGAGACTCCTTTTATGCCTGTTGGTGGCATAGTGACAACTTACTTCAGATGCTCCATGCTCCTCCTGAAGCCTATTTAATAAGCTGGATCGTCCTATATCATCCTAGCCCTTTGGCCTCTCTCTTTCATTGCCTGCTCCTCTGGCCTGGCCTTGGTGGCGTCTCCATGTGGGCGTGCCGAGGGCTCCAGTCAGAAGGTACATCCATCAACTCCTCCCCATCTGGCCTGCGTGGAGGCTGGCCTGGACGTCCTCTCGTGCGGGCTGGATTTTTTAGACCCCGGTCCCTGCCCTGCCTCCTCTATCTAATCTCTCACTGCACCCATCTGTCTCCCTGCCTTCACAGACAGTAAAAGCATGCAAGGAACACACGCTTTCTCTCCATGTGCCAGTGTGTCTCTCTCCATTTCCCTCTCTCTGGGTTTCTGCTCCCTAGTCTGCAGCATGTGTGGTGTGTTGCTATTAATAATATGGCTGCCTTGTCTGCTATGTGGCACCAATCTAGCCGCACATCTGAGACTTTGGAAGCAGAATGGTCATTAAAAGCGCAGTCCCTCTCGGCAGGAGAGTGTTTTTGACCAGCTTATTAAATGTAGCTCAACAGTTGTGTTCCCACAGAGGGAAATCTCTGTCCCCATCTTCTTCTTTTTTCCGGCTTCAAACAGAAAACGGCTAAAGAAGTTCAGAAGCAAGGACATTAGCCAGTCCCATGTATTATCTATCTGGCATCGCACAGGCACTAATTGAACATGCAGATTTGGCTTTTGCCTTATCTTCTAATAATCATTATGATATAAAAAGTAAGATGGCTTCTCTGCACATTAACAGAATACCAAGTAGCCAACGACTCAGACACGTGTATTTGTACGTATATCTCTGTCGATATATCTGGTTCTCCCTTCACAACCTACAGAAAACATACTGTATATCTACGCAGATGTATCTTTATCAGTGTACGTAGCCCGGCTGTCCATGTTTGTGCAGGCTGGTGCGTCTATTCACAGAGCACACATGAGGGAAGGGCTGGTTGTAGAGAAGCTGAAGGTCGTTTGGTTTCTTTTCTTTTTTTTTCTCTTCCTGTAAGCAATCAGGATAAAAGCTCCGCTTCTGAGGAAGTGCTCCCCTTTTAATGGAACGTCTTGGACATTAAAGACAGCTAGTGTGGAGGATCCTTCATGCCAATGTCAGCTCTCATTTTTATTAAGACTTCTGGGTTATTGAGGACCATAAATGTGCATGTTAAATGCTTGGGCTTTATTACAGCAGTGCAATGAGTACCAAGGCTTTTTAATGCAAAACACCACCTGGCAAACACTGAAACCCCTTGAACCATGAGTATTAAGAGGGCAGTGTGACAGGTACTCGGTTTTCAGCTGGGTAACAAGTTTTTAAATCCATTTAGTGTGAAGGATAGCAAAGAAGGTGATTAAGTGAAGAGATGCATTGTGGAATGTGTAGAAATTGAGGATCAGATAGATTGAAAAAATCAAATGGCGTGGCAGGACATTTTTCTCAACTCAGATCTGAAATATTAACTTTATTAATGGCTGCTCTTCATCGTGAACTTCTTGCTGTGGACTAAATTGTATCATTCAAGCAGTCTTGGAAAGGATGTTGCTTGGACATCATAGGAATTGATGTATTCCTGTACAATTTCCTTCAGCTGATTGGGTGAGAAACTAGAGCTTCTGTTAGAGTGACTTGAGTGTGATGCCATGATTACAGTGAGGCACAAACTGCCGAGTCCTTTATGTTCAAGTATGTGCAGTCAGTAAATCACCTGAAGGCAAAATGGATGGCAAAAAAAAGCTTTAATAACATGGACTAAAATGGCCCATACTAGCTGAGAACATTTAGAACTGCTGATAAAACAGAGTTGATACATGTATAATCATACATTTGATCTGAAATTTGAACTTGATAAAGACTTAATTAAACAAAAACTGAATGTTTAGCTTGATTTATTTATTAACTTGGTGATAGTTATCACGAATACATCAGAAGTAATCACTGAGTTTGCGCTGGTCTCACTTTCTTTCTTGTGAAAACATCTGTAGTAGTGAGTGTTTCTATCATCTACACCCAGCAACACTCATCACAGTTTTGTTATTTCTGTTAAAACACCCTTTTCTCCCGCACCATCACCCTCCAGACTCCTTTCTTTGTACTGTCAACAAAACAAATACTTTATATAAAATGATACTGATACAGAGGGAAATAAAAGACACTGTAAGTAGAAGAAGTAAAGAATTATTATGAGAATTTATACATATTAAATCATGGGTTGAATATTTCATAATATGGACATGGACCCCAAATAAAATCATATTTGCAAAACAAAAAGGTTTTTCTCATGTTAATCATATCAATTGCTTAATTAATCTAAAATGTGCTTCACTGGTTATTAACTGGTTTTACACATTTGAGTAAAGATGCCATACAAACAGTGTTGGGGCTGATTCTGGAGGGGTCAACTAAAGTAATTTCTTTTTTAAATATAATTTCAATGTGTCAACCCTCATATTTTGATTCCTGGGGAAGATATTTAATGTGTATTTAATAAATTGTATTTAATGAAGGTCTTTTAGTAAGTTCCTTTCCTCCATAGTTTCAAACATACTATAGACATACTAGATTCAGTATACGAAAGAGTTATGTATATTCATACATAGTACTTTTAATGTAAATTAGTGTGAGCACTATATAACGTTTAAAGGTCCCAGGCATGAACATTTAACTTTATGAGGTTTTTTAACATTAATATGCGATAGGTGTAAACCGAGCCCTGGGTATCCTGCTCTGCCTTTGAGAAAATCAAAGCTCAGATGGGCCAATCTGGAATCTTCCCTTTATGACATCATAAGGTGAAAGGTTACCTCCCCTTTCTCTGCTTTGCCCGCCCAGAGAATTTGGCCCGCCCATGAGAAAGAGAGAGATATCATGGCTTGCAAACAAGTGAAGCATGGCAGTTAGTCAAGGCCACACCCCCACTCTCCACCTTGACCCGCTTCTCTCCTCCTGAATAGCATTTAAAGCTACAGACACAGAAATAGCACATCCTAAGGAAAGCTCATTGTGGGACTGGCTCTAGTGGCTGTAATTCTGCACCAAGGTTGAATTTCGGGAAAGAGACTTCAGATACAGTATTAGGGGACCAATAAGGCCTATATAAAAGCATCCAAAAAGAAGCATGTCATAGGACCTTTAAAGCTACTGTGTTTGCAATATAATGTGTAGAGCTAACATGTCTGGAGATGATTGTCGACTAATCGATGAGTCCAGAGGTTTGTACTGTTTTTCCCACTTTCCCAGAGTCAGAATCTAATTAATGCTGTAGAAATAAAAATGTTCACGTATTTGGTGTAGTCTGAAGTCATGTCAAACAGCAATATTACGCTGTCTTGGCGTGTCCATGGCATCAAATAACATAATCATGATCCCATATGCATCCAGGAATTGAGAGAAACTAAGCAAGTAAGCTAAGTGGGGGGTTGGGGGAGGCACCTTTTTCCAAACTTTGTCTGAGAGAAGGTCCAGTCTCGGACTTAAAAAAAAAACCTGGATTATGCAATTGACAGAAAATTAACTGGAAACCTTTTTGATAATCAATAAATAATATTAGTAATTCTTTAAAGCAAAAATGGGCAAACATTAACTGGTTCCAAAGCAACAAATGTGAATATTTGCTGGTTTTCTTCTATAGTAAAGCTAATATATTGTTGTCTGTTGGTTGGACAAAACAAGCAATATGAATATTTCAACTTGGGTTTTGGGAAATTGTTAATTATTGTTATTATTGTAAATTATTTTTTGAGTATTTTCTGATTTAAGGGACGAAAATGATCACTTGATCAACTGACAAATGAATCGATAATTCAAATAATTCTTAGTTGCAGCCCAAAACATGTATCAGCCCTTCTTTATACATAACATCTGCCATGAAGGGGTGACATATTCTTGACTCTTTTAATACTTTCATTCAAATTGCTTAATATTTAAATCTTGACTCCATCTACATGACATCACACGGCAGGTTAGGGAACAGACCTCTTCATAAGGTCTTGTCTGGGCCCTCTTGTGATTTCACTGCACAAATCAGTGCAAATAACTACTGGGCTGTTTCTGGCATGTATTTACCCTCGCGGACCTATGGAGGAAGGAAATAAGACTGACAACAAGGTTTATTGGACCTCGAATCAATCTGCCTCTGTCAATCTTGCTGATACAGTGCTGTTGTTGTGGGATTCAGAGCCTGCATTGCCATGAGCATCTAACCTCTGCTCTGACAATCATTTACCGTGTACATGCACGCTCCTAGTTGTCCTTAGAGGGAACAACACAAACACTGTTGTAGTGAGGCTGCTGGGAATTGTGAGGATGTGTTGAGCTTTGAGAACTTGTGTACTCATTCATTGCTGTATCTTGCGATATCGACAGGTAATCCAAGGCTAATGTAAATGCTGCTCCAAATTACCCTATCTTGCAGAGTGGAGAATGAGGCCAGCAGGTCATACAGATGAAGAGTTTGTGAGTCTTACTCTACATCACTGCTTTAACTGTAATGTTACATCTGGCTGTGACCTTTTGTAAATAACATGTGTGGGTTTCCTTTCTGAAACGAGACCCATGGGAGGTTGTCCCTGTGGAATGGCCTACAGGCCTGCACACCCCCACTCCATAATGCCCCTGTGCTGAGCTCTCACCGCACAGATTTGGAGGTGTGATCCATCCACACTTGGCGTCGACTTCATTTCTGTGGGATCAGGCATCATGTAGCAGCCTTCCATCTCTTGTGGTCTAGGCATCAAATAAAGGCACCTTGCATGAGCTGGAATGTGAATTGGAGTCACCGGGAAAGATAGCTGCATAACCACATTATTCTTACACGATTCAGCACCATTGTTGTGCAAATGCCTTGTGCTTGAGAAAAACCAGGGACAATTGTCGAAGTTGAATAGACCTTATTTCTGAGATGTCAAAGGCATTCAGCAACTCGACACTGTAAAGTTACCTGTGTGTTTGGGGCACCAGAATGCCTCCATCTCGAGGTTTGATTTGGCTGTTTGCTGGAGGATGTCTGTGCATCTCAGGGTGTGAAAAAGGCCTATGCGAGATGAGAGAATGGGGACGTGGCTTGTCAGGTACCGTATTCTTCCATCTCGATTGACAAGAGCGATAATTAAACCAGGGGGATGCCATCTCTGCGGAGCAAGAATGCTTGTATTTATTTACGCTGACTACTCGGCTTTGTTGTCTGCCATATAGTGTGGCTGTCATTATGTGGAAAAAGCAAACTGCTTTTAACAAGTGGCCTATGTGGCATTTTTCAGTCATTTCTTTGAATGGCAGTGTCTTTGACTTTGTATAACGGACAAAAAATGCTTTATTTTTTACAAAATAAAGATGGCGGATTACTCACCGACTAAAAGGTATTACTCTCTTTTGGACTCGTTAGCAATCGGAAACGGCCTAATTCAGGCAGCAAATAGGTTTTGTCTCTTCACTACTCAGTGTTGCAAAGACAAAATGAAGCCAAAGTTGTATTGTGCAGAAGAACAAGGCAGGGTAGGGCCTCCTGCAGAGTAATGTGACGTGGGAGAGGTGTTATTGGGCTAAAGACGACTCCACTGAGGTCCGATAGCCAGTTTGAGGTAACACTCTAGAAAATAATATCCAGTTGGGCTGTACATGAGAGTGAGGCAGTTTTACCTATCCCTAGCCAGAAGAGAGCAGAGGAATGAATAATTGACAAATGGCCCAAAAACAGTAACGGCAGTTCATTCAGGGAGTCCAGCCATCAGTCTGTCTCTGCTTGCAGCAGGTAGTTGAGCCTATAAAGCATGAAGTTATAGGTGTTAAAGAGCCGAGCAGCAGGTCAGAGAAAGAAGCAGGGGATAATGGAGTACTTTAGTAAATCCATGCCTCCATCAACCAAGGTAATAGCTCAGAGCGTTGCATATACCTAGCCCCAGATCCACAGGCGCATACGAATGGGCTTCGGCAGCTTGAGCGACATGTGGCACACATGGGCTGTCTCAGCAATATTCTCCAAGACAATACAATGAGACCCATCTGGTGATGTATCGCTGAGATTACTTTTGGAATCTAATCGCAGCTGATGAACGAGGTGGCTACAGAATATGTCATCTGTTGATGACCTGCAATCCCCAGCGAAGACGCTGGCAAGTCATTAGTTCTGGTAGGTGCCATCTATGAATCATTCTTGATAAATCATTGTCAAGGGCGCATTCATACACCTCCTAATGGACAGTGACAGTAAGATGTTGGAGGGGGAACAGTGGCTGCATCTCCTGGCTGTTCCCCTGCGTTCTTTATCCTGTTAGGCTTTAGATCAATTAAACCAATAGCTGCATCATACTGCTCCCAGACTGTCTCGTCTGTTTCCTCTCTTGATTGGTCTAATGACTTGATGGAGGTCTCCTTATGTCTGTCTGTCTGTCTTTCTGTCTGTCTTTCTGTCTATCCAGTTCCCCGCTACCTCGACTCCACTGCCTTAATCTCTGAGGCATTTTCTTCAGTTCCTTTTCCCTGTTCCTCACAGCAGTTTCTTTCTTTTTCCAGTACCCACCCTCCCACATGTCTCTCTTTCGTCTTCTCACCATGTCTCTCTCTCTCTCTCTCTCTCTCTCTCTCTCTCTCTCTCTCTCTCTCTCTCTGCCTCAGTCTTTCTCTCTCTGGCACCGGTGTAAAGCATCCATTATAGAGTGATGCATGGGTGTCTGTGTGAGTGGGAGAGAGGGACTTGGCACTCCTCCTGCCCCACCTGCAGAGGAAGCACTGACAGCTGAGCACTGGGGGCTCATCTCTCCCCCTCCGCCTCCACCCATCTCCACGTCTCTACTGACCTCCCTCCTCCTCTCACACCTTCTCTATCTCCCTTTCTCTCTCACCCTCCCTTTATTCCCTGTTGTTCCACACATATTGGCCCAATTTCTGCCACCACTCACTAGGTTTCCTTTTTCGCCATTTTCACATTTCATTATGTCTATCCATCTTTTCTTTTTTACACTGTCTGTTCTCTCTTTTTGTCTTTGTCGTTTTCTTCACTGCACATTATTTGTTTCTTTTCTTTTTTACCCACTATTGTAAAAGTGTTTATTCATTAGGCATTCCGCACTAGGCCACATGGCTGGCTAGATGTGTTGTTAAATAGACTGTTTCCCTGTTTGTCTGCCAGATGAACAACTACAGTGTAATTAGCTGAACTTTGCCCTTTAGTGATGACCACGAGCAGTCTGTGTTTGCTTGTTGTTGCTGACAGCTCACCTCTGTGGCCTGCTAGGTCATGCGTTCAGTTTCCGTACATCTATTTATCCCTGCTGAGGGAAAAGCACTCAATGCCGCTGCATGAATAACAGAAGGTACTGTGGAGCTGCCACACCATCTCATTCTTCATCAATTTGGTTTGCTTAACTTGTAATTTATATACATCTTCTGCAGCTGGAAGGGAACATTACCGGGTGTTTCAAGCTGTTTCGGGTGATGTTTCTGAAACGTCTGAATTATTTTTGAAATAGGAAATGTATGACTGTGTGCTCACTTAATTTTTGTATAACCGCTTCATCTACACAGAGAGGAAAGCTACTGCATGATTATAGGCATTCAGGAATATATCATTCTGTTTACACAGAACCTACTTGCTACAGTCTGTGCTTACAGACCGATTGATTTGGAAGGTAAATTGTTTTTTCAATGTGTAATAAGAAGTGTCGCATAGGAAAAACATCAGTCCAGTCACTTTGCAGTAGGACTAAGCTGGTGTGATTTGCTTGGTGAGAGCCTTGAACAATGTGATATAGAGAACGGAATTCATGAATGCCATCTGGATCCCTATCACTGACATAATGTGCTCCAAGTGCACACTATCTGTGAAGTGTGTGTGTGTGTGTGTGTGTGTGTGTGTGTGTGTGTGTGTGTGTGTGTGTGTGTGTGTGTGTGTGTGTGTGTGTGTGTGTGCGTGTGCACGTGTGTGTGTTTGTGAACATGTGCACGTGCACCTGCCAAGACGTTCAATTCTAGGCAGTGCAAATGCATTAGCCTTAGCTGTGAAATTTGCATAGTCTGAGCACAATGAAATCCCCAATGAGAGGAACTTTCGGCAAACATGCTGACGAGCAGAAAGCTCTACTATAAAGGGCCAACATTGTGCAACCTGACAAAAAGACTAAATCTTTAGCTTTTAGGCCCGCAAGGCTGTAATAGATTTTTAGCTTAGAGAGGTAACATACACTCTAGATCCTTTTCAGTGGTAAAAGAGAGTGACTCGCAAATGTGAATGCAGCTGTCAGAGAACAATATTGCAAATGTGCTATTTCACAACTTAAGGCAATTTTCTTCTCCTGGATAGGAAATTCTACGTTAAATTACAGTGCTCATATTTGGTTACTACAGTATATGGACAGAGAGGCTACCTGCTGCTGCAGACTGAAGAGTGAAAAGACATTAATGGAGTTTGACACTTTGAAAATAGCATCTGCATGTTACAAATTAAAGGGGGTATGTTATGCTCACTTTCAGGTTCATACTTGTATTTTGGGTTACTACTAGAACATGTTTACATGCTTTAATGTTCAAAAAACACTTTATTTTTTTATGATACTGTCATATTATACATAATAACATATTATGTCTGTATTCACCCCCTGTCTCTTTAATTCCCCCCCCTTAAAAAAAGCCAGTCTGATTTCATTGGTCGGTGTTTACGGGTCTTCTGCATCTGTGTTCTCTGCGTCTCTGCACTGTAATTGCAGCTGGGGAATGATTGTAATGGCACCCTAGCTGCACTTTCTCCCTATAAATAGCATAGTTGTGACATCACAAACTTACAGAAAGCAGGCTTATTTAAAGGCACGGTTTCTGAATGTGTGCATTTCTCAGTGGATTGAGCTATTTCATACTTGCACCATATTTATATAGCACTTTGACCTGCTTTATAATCAAACAAGACATATAAATCTCACTTAATATGGGACATGTAAGTATTATCTGAGGGGCAATGGTTTTTGCATGCTTTTAACAAACTTGCTTTCTCAACACATCATCCAACCGTGTGTGACAGCAAGAAATAATGAACGTGTGTAGCTTTGGGGTTCCTTTTGGAGATTTGTGTATTGCTTTTCTAGTCAGATAGAAATCTCACTATCTTCTGCCCAGAAAGAAATATCCCATAAATGCCAAACTGTTGAAGCATTAACTATATTACCATGGGCCACAGTGGCTAACCTTAGAGCTACAATTCAACACTTGGTGCAGCTGCTTAGCAGACAAAGCCTTCAATTTAAAGCCCTCATGTGTAGGATTTGAAAATGTCTGATGTTGGCAACTGCTGACTCTGATCTGAAAATACCACGGCCATGTATTTGTTCTGTGAATTTTCTGGTTTTTGTGAGCTGGTGTGGGTTCATTTTACAGTAAAAAACAAAGTGTTTTTAAACAGTAGCTATTTTATAAGTTTATTCCAATAAAAGAAAGAAAGAAAGAAAGAAAGAAAGAAAGAAAGAAAGAAAGAAAGAAAGAAGAAAGAAAGAAAGAAAGAAAGAAAGAAAGAAAGAAAGAAATAATTCAGTATCTCTCCACCGTCATTTTATTTCTTGTAGCTTGGAGAGGGCTTTGAAACAGCATTTTTAGACCTTCATGTTGGGAGATAAAACAGCAAAGCTTTATTTTTTGGGTCCATACTTTTCTAGGAAGTTTCCTGGAAAGAATTATGTAATTCAGCTTCAATTATAGGAATAATAGAGATGTTAGTTTAGGCAGTTAGAGTAGCTGAGTTTATAAGCAGCTGTTGATTCCCCATAAGAACTTCTCCATTTTAAGAATGGATAAAAACTGTGTAACAATTTTTATCACGATTGTCTTATTTTTCAACAAACAATAACACATACCATAAAAATTAATTTTTAAGATGCTGTGATCACATAGTACATCTACACTACAGGTTTTATTGTTTCAAACCTTTTGGTTAGCTTTCATTAAGGTGTTTTGATACCATAGGATCTCAGTAGAAACAGAATGGTAGGCATACATACAGCAATCAAGTAACAAGAAGAATAGTGTTGCCTACAAAATCGATGATGCCGGCTGAAGGCTTTTATTGTGAAGCAGCTGCAGGAAGTGCTGAGGAAGGGTTTGCTGACAAAGCACAGCAATGAAGTGGATCAGAAACCAGTGAGGCTGCTATCTGTTAGATGAAAGGTAAGACCAGGAATGTAGGAGTAAAACAAAACTCACAGTGTGGCTCCTACGATATCCATGAGCTAACAAATGCAGATTAAAGCAAACACTAAAAGGAAAGATTTTCCTCAAAGCTGTTCATGATGAGCAATTTAGTATTCAACATAGTGGCAGATGTAGTTGTGTGAAGAATGGACACAAAAAAAAATTGCAGAGCACTCGAAACTCACACCTGGCTAATTGCTGCAAAATATGAGTGTAGACTTTCAGAATCAGAAGCTCTGATGTAGCCCCACGTTCAGAACAGCTCTTCATTTAAAGCATGCAGCAGCCTTGACAGCTGAAGTGATTCCTCAACAAAGACAAAAAGAATACCTTCAAGAGTGCAAGTAAATGTTAACGCATGTATCATTTGAAGGTGACCTGGGCCCCTGTCAGACAATCACGCCTTTGACAGACTCGACATTTAACTAAAACAAATGCTGCGTCTTGCCAGCCAAACATAATGCTGTATCAAGTTTTTTATCAACTGAAAAATAGGCATCTCTCCTGAAACATTTCTCCTTGTTTAAGTGAAGGCTGTTTGGAGAGCACGCATCCTCTGCAGTATTTCAGATGTTGACATACCCAGATGGCATGCTACTAATCTTGATCGATGCCCACCACCGTGAACACCATTCACACTGTAGAGGATAATGAAATGTAGCAATGTAACATTTCACAAAAAATCATCACAGTCATCTGTTTATTATCCATTATGAAAGGCGTCATGGCTTCCGACGTCCTCAACTCGGAAAAACAATGCAAAGGAGTGTTTACTTTCCAAAACACAGAGCCGTGCAGGGTGCTCATAAAAAATGTCCGTGCTCGCCCAATGTGCTATTCTTAGGGTTCCCCTTAGAGCCACTATCTAATTGGAGCCTTGGTTGTCCTATCGGTGAAGCTATTCTCCACACAGACTTTTTTTATGAGGCCTGTGAGTGACTGAGAATCCCTGTCTGGGTGTCTGTGGCTGTTCTCCGCCCTGTCCCGGGACTACTCATCGTTCAGGGCTTCATTAGCCGGGGATGGGAGGTGGCAGCAGTGAGAGAACAGCTGTTTAGCTTACCACTTGCATTGTTAGCCAGCCTTCTCCGTATGCCTAACTGCCTAAATCCGTCCCCTAGCTGCTAATAGAATGCTCATTAGAAGAGGAGGGAGACTCGATGGGAAACAGCGCCACTGTGCTACAGCCTTACCAGCTTCCACTACTCCTCCTCTCCCTCTGGTCTCTATTAAAACGCTGTATGGAATAAACGTTCCCTCTGTGGATCTACTACCTATGCAGCCCACCTTGAACTCTCCCCCTGACCTCCTGGGAAAGACAGGGGGTGTATGGGTACCTGAGTTCTCCTCTGAGACAGCCAAACCGCCTCTGTGATACTAAAACATGGTCCTCACTTGCAGACGTACTGAAAGATACAAGATAACAAAATCCCAGAGGACAGACGGATGATAGCTCCTGCTTCAAACCCTGAAGACAGAAGTTTGGTGTGTAGGTTTTTCTTTTTCTTTTTGCAAATCCCCACACCAAGCGGTATAGTGCTAAATTATTCAAACACTGTAGATTGTGCTGCCCGTAATTTGTCAGTAACCCAAAAGCACCAGTCTATTTCTCTGCGTCAAAACTAAGGAAGCTGGCGAGGAGGAGGGACAGCTGCGACATCAGAGATGGCACTGTGAATACCTGATGGTGTTCATGGGAACAGCTACAGATCTGAGCCAAAATCACTGCACACCCGTCACAGCCAAAAGCCCCTGGCTGAAAAAAGGGTGGCCTATGTTTGATTAAGATTCAAACAGGAAAACATGTTACCATGGATGTACTTCATTGAAAAAACCCCGACCAGTAGGTAACATTCCCCATGCAGAAATGCAGGCAAACAAAGTGCACAGCGACATGAGGGGAGACAATGTGTGGTAGAACTGATATGCTCCAAGCTATTTACAGTAAATGACAGCAACTAGATTCTGATGTCATGTGGAAATGTACTCGGGGGAATAGTGTGCAAAGAATACGTATTATTCTCACCTGTGAATAATAATACCATATTGGCCAAAAAGAAGACGACCATGATAATAAGACAACTCTCCCTTTTGACTGTTTGTTGTTAAATACCTTTTTAAGATAAGAAGCACTCTGAATAAGACAAGGTGGGCAGATTTATACATGGTAAATCTTTTAAATTAAGTTTGGGGAACATAATGATATACACCATGAGACGAACTGTCAGAGATTCCATATTGTTATTTGACCATTGTGGGCAATGTTGCAAATCAATAAGCAGGAATGTTTTCTGTCAAATTGGATTTTTATATCATGTTTGCATCAATGTGATGAAGTGCCTTGGCTTGTCAGCTATTTAATTCACTACATTTGCCAAAAACAGATATTCCTGTCTGGCTATTTTATATGTTGTACTTCATCACAATAAATCAATGACAGTATAAAATATCATAAACCGTGATATTGGATTTTATCATATTGCCCATATATTTTCGCATTTGGATGAAATACAGAATATACTGGTAAAAAAAAAAGAGTGATTACATTTTTACTTCAATTATTTAAATCTAATGCAGTAAAAAAGAAAAAAAAACTATAGTCTACTGGTTTGAAAAAAAATAATCATAACTCAAGGTCCGCTTACTAGCTTTTCCTGGGGCTTTCAAACATTTTCATCAACAGATGGAGTTTGCTCAGTTGTCATGGAGATGGATCTGTTGACATGTGAGCTCAGTAGCTATCCATATGACTTTAGATCTGTGTTATATGAAAATCTACAATAGGCTGTTTTTTACAGCAGTCAGTAGAACAAGCACAGGTATTTCTAATGACAATAGGGATTGCTCTGTTTTGTTTAAGTGTCTCATAAGTCTTGACAGTGACAATACCAGGACCCTGAAAACAAAGCAGCTAAATGGAATACAGTCATTACTAATTTTATTGATTGCAAGTTTTTCCTCCTAGCTAATGTCAAATTGTCCTCTATGAAAAAAGAACACATTTTAATAAATTTGCAATAAACACAAAAATACAGACCAATGTTAGTAGCCTACCCCTTATATACCTTTAATCCCATGACTGCAGAAGAGAAAGAATAAAATAATACATACAAATATAAAAATTATAGCTGTAATATTTGACCTTTAAAACCCAAATTGAGTTGTTGCTGTTTAATGTATAGATACCTATTTCCCACATGCTAAGGAGCTAATCTGTGTGTTACAGACCAGACCTGTGTGTCATCTCTTTATGTGGTGGTGATGGAAGCTGACAATGACACATTCTATAGTAATGGCAATAGCCTTACCGATGCCACTCTGAATGTGTGCTGGAAAAGAATGTCTGTGGGTGAGATATGTGTCAAGTGTAGTGACGTTAGTTGCTGTTGAATATGTGTTAGCTTGACATTGAGAAAGTGGAGAAACTGATAGACGAGCACACACACACACACACGGCCGCATACACACATAACTCATCTCCACAGACCCACATCGATACTGCACAAATATGTACGCACTTGCACAAACACTGCTATACACATTCTGCGCACACACACACAAACACACACACACACACACACACACACACACACACACAGCTATGGCAGGTCCAGGCCCCTGGGATTGGTCATTAAAGGTTGGCCTGCGTAAATATTCCCCCCCATGCTCAGCTCACCTCAGCTCAGCTTCGCACACATGCAAACACACATGCAAACACACACACATACACACACACACACACACACAGGCCATGTGTATATGTAAGTCCATATACTCTCCCACTACAGGGGATGTCATGTGGCTACAGCTGTGTGTCCACTGGCACTGGCAGCAAGAGACACAACAGAGAGGGGAGAATATGGAGGAAGATATGGAAACAGACAGATTGCAGTGAAAGGCATGTTACCATGGAAAAGAGGACAAAAACATTAGAAAGGAACGTGTACACTCTCTCACACAAGTGTGATATTTTTTTTCTTTTTTTTTTCTTTAGTCCCTTCCACTGCCAACAGCCTGGTTTGAATGTAAAAGACTGATAATCTGAATTGTGACCGCTGAGGCATAAAGGCAACTATTGAATGCCTTTCTTACCTCAGCGAGGCAGTCGTATAGCTCCAAAAGCAGCACGGAGAGTTCACCAGAATGATGTGTGTGAATGCACAAGGACCCACACAACGTAAGCAAACAGAATGACGCTAGCTAGCATGGGCAGTATGCTCACACACACACATATACATACAGACACACATACAGACACACAAATAAATAGTGAATGAGGCTGCTGGGGCAAAGGACGCACTGCTCCTCACCATAGCTCAGCTCACGCTTGCTGCCCTTGTGCCGGGACCTCGGCCTGTCACTCTGCATTTTACTCCCTGCACCACCACTCCTCTGAAAGCAGCCAACACAAATGGGGATATTGAGGTGGTGAAGAAAGTGTCCACCACTACCCATTTGGCCTTTTCAGAGCTTGACAGAAAGGACCGGAGGTAAAAATACATTGCATTCTGTCCTGCCAAAATTGAAAATGGCTGGAGTGCTGCTGTGAAAGGGGAATGTATATAGTCCTTGTTATTAGGCCGGCTGCTCTGAAATGAGGTTGACACGGCGCCAGACATTGAGATGTTTTCTGTCACTCTGTTTTTTTTTTGTTTAATCTGAAATTCAATATGATGCATTAGCGTCCCAAATGAAGTCTGTACAATAGATATTAATTACTTGTCCATTACGGTTTGTGATGCTATAAATCTGTTATCAGCTGGCTACCCCAATGACTGAAATTAACTGTCACTTCTCAATATCAGCCAAGTCATCTCCGTGCTTTATTGCCTTCATTACAATATTCATTTCTTAAATGGTATCCTCATGAGATCGGACAGTAACTAAGACGTTGGCAAGCGCTAATACAAAACATAGATGTCACAGCATGCTTATCTGCACATAGTTGGTAAATATCAAAGTAAATGTCAGTGTCTGTATCAAACACCTTGCAAGGAATTACAATGTGTTGTGGACTTGAGGAAATAATGGGAGTGCAGCCATATCATGATCTGCTGAGGTCCATGTATATTTGATAGGGCCTGCCAGATGTGGCCTTGGATATGTGGATGTGTATCAGCAAGCAATCTCTCTTACTGAGCTCACAGAAATTAGATTTCATCTCAGGCCCCAGATCTAATACACTGACTTATATATTACTCACAGTTGCAGAGCATCATATAAGCCAATATGACCCTATAGAGAGGTGGCAGAGCTGCGCAAAATACAGTTTAATGAAAATGCTTTGAGCCAACTGTTCCGAAAGCCATCGAAACTTCTTAGACGTGGACTAGCTCGTAATGTAGTTGTTTCTCCTCTGCATGAGCATAAACTGTCATAAAGACTAACACTGCAAAAAGTGATGAATATGTGGTGTATTTCTAACCCAAAATTTCATTCAACCAAATCACAAACCAAAATCATTTGAGAGCCTTTGTATTGAGCTCAAGAACAGCACATATTGGAGATGAAATGGTTGCATGAGTCACCCAATGCATTGAGATGCCTGTGTCTTCCTCACAATGAATGCCAAGTCACAGTTAGCATGCAGAGTACCATTTTCTTATGCAGAGAGCCCTTGCCTGCTTTGAATACTCTCTAGGGACAATAGCACCCACAGAGGAATTTTGAGTCTTCTCGCTTATTTCTTTTCCCCTCCTCTCTTATCCTCCCATGACCTCCCATTTATTTCTTCCCTCCCCTCTCCACTGGTGACACAATGAGAATAGATGTGGACAGCTTAGTTCATCTATATGTCTGTCTGTTTGTCTTGCTAAGATGTATTTTCTAGCTTGTAGCGCAGATACATGTGTAGTCAGCACACTTTTGTTCAGAGGAGGCAGAAATGAAGGATCTCAGACTGATGAAGACTTTGGTCAACACCTTTTTAATCTCTATTATTAACGTCAACATCTCAGCAAGTCAGTGCGATTCTTAATCAAAATAAAAGAAAGCTAATTTTTGCAGCAAATCGATGAATGCTGAGTTCAGATAGTCTGCACAAATAGCTCTTAATTGTTGGGATTTCCAGTTGACTTGATTTGTTCGAGTAGATTTTCAGGAAGCCGCTGCTGCCAATGGATACACAGTACTAGGACATGTCATAACCCAATTGTCTAAACGTCCACTTACAGTAAGTGGCTATAGTGGCTAAAGAGCCTGCCACTGTAATTGACTCAATGGGAGTTTACAGTATGAAGCATGAGGCAGGAAAGGCAGACATAGTGCTCTCTAGGGATGGGCTGTTGTGACAGTGCTGCTATCCCTCCACTGTGTTTCTCACAGCACACAGTACACAGGCCACTCATACACACACAAGCGTACACACACTCAATAAATGCACAAACACAGCAGCCTTCCTTTGAGCAGGTAATTCCACAGGCAGGTGCAGGGATAACATTCGCAACGCCATCCCGTCCCAGGCCCGAGTTTCACTCTCAATCTTTAATGTGTGCCCAAGAATGAGGGCGAGGGCGACGCATATCCGTTCTATTTTTGTCCGCTGTTGGTTTGCATAGTGTGCTGCCTTGAATTAGAACGAGTTTGTGTGGCTTCTGGCTGCAGGGCTACTGGTACAATGGTGTGCACACAAGTGTCAGACGCTGTGAGAGAAGAACACAGAGTGACACAGGCACAGCTAGAAGAATATGTTTACACTGTTGGAGAGCCTGTGCCCAGCCTGGCACGCTCATGCCTTGGACAATAGTTAATCAGCCCGGAAGGCTGCTGCTGGTGTGACCACTGACCCTAAAAGGCATTGGTAACAGGGGAACTCTCTATAATAGGAAGGCACTCTACTTTTGACTGGGGCACAGGAATTACAGCACATCTAGGGGAGTATTTTTTTTTTCTTCTAATGTCTCCTCTGGTTCTGCTTCATTAATGGTGGTTTAGATTAAAAGAGTTGCTGATGTTCTTGGTCAGAAAAAAAAGCTTGCTGCCTACTAGGTGCTCTGTGTGTGGTGCCTAATGAGTTCCTGAATTATAAGAGCATGTGTATGTGTGTCTGTGCAGGTGTGTGTGTGTGTGTGTGTGTGTGTGTTTGTGTGTGTGTGTGTGTGTGTTTGTGTGTGTGTGTGTGTGTGTGTGTGTGTGTGTGTGTGTGTGTGTGTGTGTGTGTGTGTGTGTGTGTGTGTGTGTGTGTGTGTGTGTGTGTGTGTGTGTGTGTGTGTGTGTGGTAGCATTTATGTTGGTGTGTTGTATAGTATACATATGTTACATGTTGCCTGTAGGAATTTTCCATTACTATTTTCTGTGTAGCTATAGTAGGATTGGACCTCCCTGGAGAGACAGTTGATATTTAGAGGATGCACAAGTGCAGCTAAGCCAACATGTTTATGCTCTGCGTGTGCATGAACACCATGCACATTTGTATGTGAGCTACAATCAGATGTAAGCGGGGACATATCCTTTTCTGAACCAGACTCAAAAGCTTGTAAGCTAGTGATCTGCTGTATTGGAAGACTGTGAAAAGGGCCAGGGTAAGCAATAAGCTTCCACCCACCTCCTGCTTTTGGCCGAGATGTGTGTGTATCCATCTCAGTATCACCTCCCGTACCCCTACAGCTAATTTGTTTCTGTAAGAGTTAGGCACTTAGACTGAGGTCTCTCTCTCTCTCTCTCTCTCTCTCTCTCTCTCTCTCTCTCTCTCTCTCACTCTCTCTCTCTTTCACTCTTTCACTCTGTCTGTACTTTGCTCTGAATCCCTCTGATTCCCCCCAGGGGGCTGTACACCCCTTGCGATAATTTGTCTGTCACAAATGCTACTGCGCCCTCTCCGTGGCTTTGCTTGGCCCAAAAATGAATTTCAGCCATCCCATCTGGCTGTCACAGGCAAGATGTCGCCAAGAATAGAAGCTTCCCATCCTTCCACATTTCATGGCTGAATTGTCATATTTGTGTGTAACTTATATCTTTGACCCTCCCATGCTAGACATATTTTACATTACAGACTGATTTGTACTTATGGAGCTTTGCTTCCTTGAAGTGAGTGCACGCTCTGTCTTTGGCTGTCACTGTTTGCTGCATATATAAAAATGAACCAAGCTTTGGGGCTGCTATACAATGCAGATTGGGGTGTAAAACATGGTGCATATATTTAGACAGGAGTCAGATGTTTGCACTGTTACTACGCAGCAGCCACTTGCATAATTCTCTTATGAAAACCAGTTTCTCTGGGAGCTGAAGGCACTTATCATTTCCTCTCAGCACAGTGATCTGAAATCTATTTGTGGACACAGTAGGAGAAGAGAGAGGAAATCAGAAAACATCTTTAACAACTTGTCCCATCTAATGAGATTAGCAGGGCCGCTTACACAGTCATGACATGGAGATATACACAGATAACCCTGTAATAACTCATTATTCTTCCCATTTCGACATCGACGCCTAGTCAAGGCTCGCTGACAGTGTGTGTTGTTGTTGTGCGTACACAGCTATCAGGCCAATCTAGGCACTGCAGCAGTGTGGATTGAGCTCAGTGAATACCGCTTTGAATGCCACAGCACAAAGAGAGCTAGCAGTAGAAGGACACAGAGATAGTATTCTCTGCTTTTCAGAGGCTGCAGCGTTAGCAACACATGCATGCGTGCAAATGTAAAAATTCACCGTGCAGACTCTCTGTTTCTCTTGGTGGCTGCAAGGGGACAGGAGGACAGAAATCAATGCATATATTATGTGCATGCATGTGTATCATGCACATAAGATGTCATGAGAATTCACAGATAACATCCCAAAAAGTACAGGAAACAGCTGAAGAAATAATAAATGTACTAAAGGGCATTTTGTTGCCATGATTAAAGTGCATATGCAATCAATAATGATTCTTTCTTTGTTAAATCTTTTCTATCTTGGGGCACCTGGGTAGCTCACCTGGTTAAGCATGCGCCCCATGTACTGAGGCTTGCGTTCGATTCCGACCTGCTGCCCTTTACTGCATGTCATTCCCCCTCTCTCTCCCCTTTAATTTCTTTAGCTGTCCTATCAAATAAAGGCCTAAAATGCCCCCACAAACTGTATGTCTTTTATGGAATGTACCGAACATACTGCATGACTTTGTCAGTCACCAGCTGTCAGCTAAAGAAAAAAAGAGCCTAGTTGCACCCTGTCATTGTCCATCAAACACACTTTACCAGCAACTGCAGCAAAGTACTTAAAAGATGCTCTGAACATAAATTAAGTGTTTTTTTAGCCAGTAGTAAATGAGTGGATTTATGCCTATTTATGCTTGTGCCTCTGTCCGCTAGCACCTTAACTGGATCACATAGGACTTTCAAATAAATAGCAGCGTTATCCTCCTAAAAATGCCAGATCCAATTTGCTGTTTTGAACAATACAACAGTGAAGCAGCAAAAAGTTCAGACAGTCACAGAGAAGTATTTAATCTGCTTTACAGCGAACTACAACAGCGCTAATCTGAAATGTCCCGATGTAAACCCACGCCAATTCCTAGGCTGAAATGATTTCTGAGCATTAGTCCACAAATACTGTTCGACTCAGGTGTGGTGTGCGTGCCTGTGATTAGCAGCCAGGTTGCTGAGTTCAAGGAGGAGCGGTGGCCCTGTTGTGCTGTGCGTGCAGACAGAGGGAGGCCAGCGTGCACGTGATGATGAGGCCCGGAGTGTGTGGTATTGACCAGTGGATGTCACGTCGTGATTAGTAAGAGATATCACACTCGCCGGGCTCAGATGCACATCGATCCTGGAACCTTGGTACAGCCTGTCAGTGGGGTCATTTTTGTCCTCATCTTCCTCTCCTCTCTCTTCCTCTCCTTTCCTTTCCTGCCCTCTCCTTTCCTGTCCTCTCCTCTTCCTTTTTTTTCTTTTCCTCTCATCTCACCTCTCTAGGTTTTTTTTTAATTATTATTTTGTTTAGGTTTTTCTTTGTCTTGTTATTTGTTTTGGATTTATGTGATTGTGAATCTTCTCTGAAAATTGTCCAATAAAGGGACTCTGAAAACCAAAAAATCTCCCTCTCTCCTCTCCTCCTCTCTCTCCTCTCCCTCTCCCTCCTCCTCCTCTCCTCTCCTCTCCTCTCCTCTCCTCTTGCCTCCTGCTATTTCCCAATTGCTATCCTCTCCTACACTCATACCTTCATCTTTCCTCTGTGTTCTTCTCCCATCCCATGCTTTTTTTTTGTCTTTTTCCCTCTCTTCTCTATCTCCTCTGTTCTGCTTTCTCAGTCCCTCCCTCTTCCCTCCATCCACCCCCGTGGATCAAACTCTTTATCTGGCCTAAGCCACTGCCTGCAGGCAAGCAGGCAGTCTCCTCAGAGGCTGGAGCAGAAGACCGACAGCTTCAAACAACATTATATAGGGCTGGCATGAAGCATGTCTCACACTGATGGATGAAAACACTGGCCCCTCAGACACTGTCTCTATATGGACATGATGAAACACGAGCAGGGCAGTCCTTCTGTTTCAAAGCCCACTGCTCTTCACTTGAATGTTGTTACAACACCTCTCGGGATGTAAGAAAGACTTAACTTTTGTAGGAATTAGGCAACAGTTCGCTTTTGTGTTCTGGTCTATGCAAAACAAAACAGTCAGTTTCTGGGAGGAAGATGCATTTTCTTTGGCAGCTATGCTGTTAGATAATCTGTTAAAAAATCAGTCCAGGGTAAATCTGGTTCAGAGGAAACATATGAAGCCAGGTAACAAGAATAGTTGCAATCATAAAAGAGCAAGAAAACAAATCATGCATGCAATGAATCATAAGTAGTGAGTCCAATTTGGGCCATTTCATGTCATGTTTCATTTTTAATGTTTAAACAAACAAGTATGGCAAATAACTGCCTTTCTTGGATTAACGTTCACGCACACACACACACACATACACACACACAGAAACACTGCCTGGTAGCTTTTGTGCTCTAACTTACAGTATATCGCTGGAGCCCAAGGGAATCCAGAAAGCGTATTCAATGACGCTACTGCCTCAGAAAACGGCACATGGCCCTTTTCCTGATTCTATCAGCTCGTTCGTTCATTTGAAGTCGACGAGTTTGAAACATTTTAATGGAACAGAAAAATAATGTAGGTGTTGTTTCAGGGCTGCCAGACCAATGTGAAATTATCCATGGACTAATGCATGATCAGACCAGAGGCACTTGTGTTTAAGTGGATGCAGCCTGTGGTATTGTAAGCTGTAGCCATGGAGACAGCAGCTTTAACCCCGTGTTATGAGACTGCAAGTGGCCATGGGCGTACAATTAGACAAAATGTGTAAGTGTTCATCTCCCAGCTGGCTTTAAATATTTCAGGTGGGGTTAAAGCACTTCACATATCTTTATCATTTAAAACAGTAACAATGTGGATCCTCATGAAAGAAGATGAGAGTTGAAAATGGGGAGGTTGGGGGGACAGCACAGAGAAAGAAGAGTGAATGAAATGCTCAAACATAGGCAGAGCAACAGTTATTGAATGTGTCCAATTGAGTGCTAGCCTAGTTTGACTGTAGTGGAGAAATGTTTGTTACAGAGGGAGCTCTGCATAGTCCACGGGTCTGTGGAGATTTGTTTACAGTGAAGTGATGGTGGAGGTAAGATGGCTCAGAGGATTCAGGCTCTGCTGAACGCGGGCTTACGTCTAATAATCAGCAGGGAGGGACTCAGCATGGGCCCTCAGAAAAACAGACAGGGAGAGTGAGATGGAGAGACACCGAAAATCAGAGCAGAGGAAAGATTGAAAGGCGAGGAAACAGCACGTAGAAGATCTAGTAGGAGTTGTGGGGGAAAAGACAAAAAAAAGACGTCCCTGTGGCCACGTTATTCCTCTCTCATGATGGCTTTTATGTGTCTGAGAAGAATTTTGATAAGATTTTGCTGCTTTACATATTTTCTCCCCGATTAGCTCTTTAAAGTGATGTGGGATGTTGTTAAGAAAATGAATTACTGACCTATAAAAAGAGACTTGGCCAATTCAAACTTTCAAGGTCATGTGATAGACATCTTTGTTAAGATTTTCTTTTTCTTTTTTTTTTATGTGGATGACATTGTTGAGGAGGTTGTTGAGTGTTCTTTGCAGGATGCATTTTACACTGGCATTTATCTCAGGACCACACTGATAAAACTCACCGCTGATGCTTCAGTGATTTTTGCCAGCTGTTCCAGATTGCAAAGTACAGTCATTTATGGCGCTTACTGGCATCATCACCAACAGAACATCCCTGTCCATTAACACGGACTGAACACTCACACATGCATGCCCATAGTTGACACGTAATAGATTAGCAGTGATCCAAAACACGGCCGCGTCATGTTACTCTCTCTCCAGTGACGTGGCATTGGCTGGTTAATATCAGCATTTCTTTATGACCGTTACTGTCAAAACATGGCCTAAACCTGTGTGTTTGTCTGAGCCTGTGTGTGTGTGTGTGTGTGTGTTTGTGTGTGTGTGTGGTTTGTGGCTCTCAAACCTATGCCGTGGTCGTCATATCCCCAAGGTCAAGATGTTTTCCCATCTATCAGCGGTAAATTATCTCCGCAGGCAACTCAGCCAATCCAGGACCTAAACCGCATGCCCATTTAATGCGTGTCTGGCGAGGGGGCAGTGCGGTCGAGGTCGGCAAACCGCAGCGCGGAGGTGGCTGCGGAGCGGCGCGACAGCATTTTAGCAGGGACCCAATGAGTGATTACCTCGGAGCTCCAGTCATAATTCAGTGTGACCTCAATCTGCCAGCAACGCTGTGGTTTGATGGATCTGCTCACAATTTGGGTGTCGGGTTCTCGCATGTCAAACACCAGCAGATAATGATAGGGCTATCTGTTGCTTTTACAGGGTAAAACATGCAAGATACGAATGTGGCACACATGTTTATGGTGTTGCGTCATGCCCTTTCTGTTTAATTTTTGTCGGGATGTTGAGCGAGGAGTCGTTCACTGCGTAGATGTCAGAGTAGATACTGAAGGCAAAACAATGTCACAAATGGTTAACCCCCATCATGATGATGCCTGTCGTCTGGCGGTCTATTCATCATCTCTGTGTCTTATCAATAAAAATCTGCATAAATACACGTGCACGCAGGCACGTGCACTCGCAGACACACACGTACACCTCCCAGCGTGGATAATTAGTGGATTCCCTCAGTGGGTGATAGAGCCTGTGCTCTTCTCTCCTCTCTCTCTGACCTTCCCTAGTGAGCTTCCTAACACAGCGGGGCTCATCACACACAGCTCTAATGCATATTTATCGTGTCCGGTGACAGCTCATGTGCGCTAGATTTATACGTTTCTCAACAAGCAATAGTAAAGCCTCAGTCACTCTTCCTCCCTTTCATCAACCAAAAATACAGGAGATAAATCAAGCGTTGTCAACCTGGCTGCAGCTTCCTCAGCAGTCGGCCATCTGTGGGTTCAGACGGACACGAGACCAAGCCTAGTTGCATTCAAGCTGCTCTCCTCAATTACGGCAAACAGATTTGATATACGTATGTCTGTCAAAAATCCGCCATGGCAATCACAGAAGCTTCTCTGCTGGCAAACGTTTTCCTACAGCAACTTTCTGATCAAAGACTTTTAGAAAGTGGCTGTGGCATGGCTGTCTGCATTGGGATTCAGGACAGACTCCCTGCGCTATGACTGTCTCTGTTTGCACAGCACAATCTGAGTTGAGATGTGAAGAAAGGCAATACCACTAAAGAGCGAGGGGAGGATAAGGGAGGGGAGAGGAGGAGGAGAGGGGAGGGATGGCAGGATTAAGCCCCAGCCCCCCTCTCTGCCTCGGAGCGGCCATCTTTCATCTTGCGACTGCCCCTTCTAATGCTTTCAAGTGGTTGAAACCCTCGACATCTGCTTCCCCTCCCTGGGACACGGCACAGGCCAGCGTCCTGTAGAGAAGCACAACCACAGGACAGCTCGAAGGGCAGTGTCCTTTGAGCTGCCACAGAACGCTGAT
The DNA here is from genome assembly GCF_010015445.1 of Perca fluviatilis. NCBI lineage: Eukaryota > Metazoa > Chordata > Actinopteri > Perciformes > Percidae > Perca > Perca fluviatilis. Next base: position 16,911,744 of record NC_053121.1, read on the forward strand.
GGCTCATCCACGTAGAATGATGCAGCAGCAGAAAAAAAGAGGTTACATCTTAAACTCGTATTAAGACGTGGTGATATTTTCGCTGCCAACAGCTGCCACTTTCAGACCCAAATTCATTGTTTAAATACACAAATTGTGGCTCATACAAGTAAACACACTCACCACAGAAACATTTCACAGTTCACTCACCCAGACACATTAATTCTACTTACTACTTGCGAACAAATAAATGTAAATAGCTCCGTAAATAAACACTTCATCTTCGCCAAGAAGAAATAAGCCCCCCGCCGCCTCTGATTAAGACTACCAAAGTGATATATCTGGCACTTAAGTCTGCTGTTTACGTCAAATACAAAGACTTCAACACAGCCACCCACACTGATGCTGAAATATCACAAACTGAGTCTGCGTGTCTGTATATTTCCCTGCTAGTCTTTGTAGCTTAAATATGAAATTCTCTAATAATGACTGTTTTTTATGCATGCCATTTCTGGAGCGTTTCATCTGCTGCGGCTTTCAATATCATGAGTTCAGTGGTATTCCATGACTCTGGCAGCAAAACTGCCATGAGCAATAAAGCAGCACTGTGAAGTGGTAGGAGCTGTGTCTCTGATTTTCTCTGAGATCGGTAAAACAGCACTCGTGATTTCGGAAACCATGTCCGAACAGAATGAGTAGTGCTGTCAAGACGAAGACTGCGAGGCATCGGCGACGAGGTGATTGAGGCCTCCCCAAGACAGAGAGGGTGGTGTCATGTCACTTTCACTCTGCTGTCTGTAAGGAAGACATTTTTTTTCAAAGGAGAAGCAATTCAATTATTCCTTAGGAAATTATGTTTGTTATTTGGGATTTGTTCCTTGTGGAGAAAAGTCATTGTAGATTTCCTTCATACTGCACTGCGACTAAAATGTAATTTAGGAGCACCCCATGAGACTGTAGATTTGTTCGCTTCCGTCTCTGAACCCCCACCGCCCCCTTTAAAGCCCACCCCCGCACAAACAATGTAGATCCACGTAAAAGATGGTCTGTTGACTCTTAGTGCAACATGTGTCTATTTCTGTATAGAAGCAGGAAACCGAGGCGTTCTGTTCAGCTCCTTTCATTGTGTGCCACCATGTTGCATTGTATTGCCGAGTGCATGTGTGCAGCTCCGTTCCTTCTGCAAATGTAGGGAGTAGGAGTCTGGTTTTATTTATAGCAATCCGCCCACAAACTGAAGTATTTAGTGATCTTTTAGGTAAAAAAAAAACTTGCACAAGGCATAACTGATGCAGAGGTGTTAGTGTGTGTGTGTGTGTGTGTGCGCGTGTGTGCGTGTGCGCGTGTGTGTGTGTGTGCGTGTGTGACGACTGCAAAAAAAGAGCATCTGTGTCTATAATTGCAGTGTTTGAGGTTCATCCAAGTCAAGCTACCTTGAAAAGTACATTAACGGGGGGAGGGCATGTGTGCAGGGTTCATATATTCTAAGAACACTTACATCTTACTGCATTAATGCATTTCCTACATGGAAAGGATTTAATTATTTGGTCTAGTCCATCCTCTATTTGCGAGCCATAATGACAGCATCTGCTCCTGACAAACATACAGGGATTATAATCGAGAGCATATAGCGATGGATGGAAGGAGAGAAGATGACAGACATAGTACTGATTCCCTCCTCAGTCTGTGAGCTGTCTGAGACACCAGGCCATCTGCACATTCATTATCACAGCCATGATTCCATTATTGTTCTGTGTGGCAACAATGACTTGTTATGTCTGGCCTTTGTTATTCTTATCAACTACGTTGCTGACAGCCCCCTTTTGATCACGGCAGCAACAAAATTAACAATTATCATGTAGTATAGCACATAACTGAATCATCCTCCGTCATAGTGACACGCTAAACATCACCCTGTCTCTTCTTCCTGTGTCCTTGCAGGTCTGTTCCACAGAGCCATCATTCAGAGTGGGTCAGCCCTCTCCAGCTGGGCGGTGAACTACCAGCCGGTCAAGTATACACGTCTCCTGGCGGAGAAGGTGGGCTGTAATGTCCTGGACACCTTAGACATGGTGGACTGTCTGAGGAAGAAGAGCTCCAGGGAGCTGGTTGAGCAGGACATACAACCAGCGAGGTACCACGTGGCCTTTGGACCTGTAATCGATGGGGACGTTATACCTGATGACCCGGAGATCCTGATGGAGCAGGGCGAGTTCCTCAACTACGACATCATGCTGGGGGTCAACCAGGGCGAGGGGCTGCGCTTTGTGGAGAACGTGGTGGATTCAGAGGACGGCGTGTCTGGAAATGACTTTGACTTCTCCGTGTCAGACTTTGTGGACAGTCTGTACGGGTACCCAGAGGGCAAGGACACGTTGAGGGAGACCATTAAGTTCATGTACACAGACTGGGCAGACAGAGACAATCCAGAGACCAGGCGCAAGACGCTGGTGGCTCTGTTCACCGACCACCAGTGGGTGGAGCCATCGGTGGTAACGGCTGATCTCCATGCTCGCTACGGCTCACCCACCTACTTCTACGCCTTTTACCACCACTGCCAGAGCCTGATGAAGCCAGCCTGGTCAGACGCCGCCCACGGGGACGAGGTGCCCTATGTTTTTGGAATTCCTATGATCGGTCCCACTGACCTTTTCCCCTGTAACTTCTCAAAGAACGATGTCATGCTCAGTGCTGTGGTCATGACCTACTGGACCAACTTTGCCAAGACTGGGTGAGTAAACTTTTGAAAGTTATTCCAATTGTTAGAATTTTTTCGGTATTGATACCGATACTGCTTATGGGTATCGATACACTACAACTTAATTTTAATGAGTCAAAAGTATAACTAGGCGCACTAGTGTTCAGTATGCCCTTTATTTATGTTTTATGTGACCACGGTATTCTGTTTATTGTCCATCTGGAGGAAGAGAATGTGTGCATGACCTCTCAATCGATGGCAGGTTGTCTACCTCAGTGATTTTCAAAGTGAGGTCCTTGGCACTCTGCCAAGTAGTCGGTGAAAGGTTTTCAGATTCTTTTTTTTTTTTTTTTTTTTACAAAATGCTTCATAGTTCAACAAAATATTTTATTTTTTTCAACTATAATAGTGCATATATTACTTTCTAATCTAACAAATCTATAACTCTTAGAATCAAATCAAATATGTTTAATACACATCTATCTGTCTAATACAATTCTCTTGTGTTGTTCTTTCACATAACTATAGAAGTGTAATAAATGGACTATGTCTAATTATTTCAAGGGACATGCATGATCTCTAGTCCACCTCACACGTGGTTGGTACAGGAAAAATAACAAACCATCTTCTTCACATGTGTTGAGAGCAGTGGATGAATATAAAGTACAATAATAATATGTGCACAGGTAGTCAATTGCTACAAAAAACACATCAGATGCAAGGAAGCATTTAAAAATGTATGACATACATTTAAGAGCAGGGAGTTGCTTGATTTTAATCGTGCTAGCTAAAGTTAACATTAGAATTTAAACATGCTTTAAACATTTTGTTTACAAACTACTAAATAATAAATACTCAAATAACTGTGAGGGAGTGTTACCTTGACTTGAGGTTAACTCGCTGCGTTATTTTTAGTATTGAAGCCGGTTGCTAATTAGAGCCAGGGGTAATAGACTGACTGCCGTGATGGTGGAGCAGCAGCCGCTTTGGTCAGAAAGTCTACGGTGACAGGTGGCGTTAGCTGTGTTACCTTTCTCTTTGCTCCATTTAGCAAATTTACTCTTCTGAGCCTTTTGATCCGTCTGCTATACAGTTCTCAGAATGCAAACAACCGTGATGTAGTCGCACGAAGCAAAAGAAAGTCATCATTAGCAGACAGCTGTATATCTTGAGTCTAATAATAGTAGCAACAACACACATTCACACATATTATTAGTTTGTCTTTTAAATGACAGCAGTGCTTCAAATTAGTAAAACCGTTGATCGCACAATTACAGACTTGTTATCAGTCGAAAGCCACCCAGAGAAATCCTATCTCAGTCCTATTAAAAGGACGTCTGTGCTACAGAAAATAAGCCGCAGGAAAAGGAAGCTCTACAATGGATAGCATAGGACAGAAAAGGCATTTTTCAACACAGACATTTTTTTTTCCTGGACTTCCTGGGTCCTAGTCTGAAAACCTGAGACATATTGAATCTGAGGAAGATTAAATGTTCCTCCGGAATGTGTGCTGTGCTATTTGTGCTTGGCTGCCTGTTTGGGTTGAGTATGTGTGCATGGCCGCCTGCTTTTCTGTATACTTCTGTGTGTATTTCTTGGCTGGAAATACTATCTATGCTCTATTACACCGAGGCCCAAAAGACACAGACTTATCAGGGAGACATATCAAACTCTTGCCCTCGGTAGAATCGATTCCCTCAGCGTGGACCCAGTCGATCACCCGTGCTCTGCGTGACTCCAACTCCCCACAATGCTCAATTTCACCCCCACCCATCAAAAAGCCTGGCCATTTTGTATGACCACTAGTAATCATTTCTAACAACTGAAATTTAATTTGACAATCACTGTTACCAGAGAGGTATTGATCCCATCCTGAAATCTTGTTCTGTTTTTTTATCTGTCTCTAAATCATCTGCTGTCCAATCAGGTGGCATTTACATCTGGCTGATAGGCTGAGCCACGTGCCGCCGCCTCTGCTAGATCCTTGAACCGCTAATGGCAGACTGGTGCAGATGGACTGATGTCGGCTCCTCAAGGGAAGCAATAATGTCCATCAGTGATGCTCTGACTAAACAGCTGTCTCTTCTGCCTGGCAGCCATCTTGTGTCAACACATACAAGGCAGCAATTTGTAGATGGAATTTCTTACTTGTCCTTTTCAAAAATATGATCTGCCGTTATAGGAAAAGCAAGTGTGTTTAATTTTAATGAGAAACGTTTGAGGCCTCCAGGTAACGATGCACAGTGCTTATGTACTGAATCACTCACACATCTTGGATCTTGCAACATCAGCTAAATTAATTCTAATGGATGATGACAGCCTGCCCATCTTATCCACAAACACTCAGACTCAAAACAAAGCCATGGGCAAAAAGCCTGCCGTAATCCTGACCTGGCCTTCAACCTGACAAGCCGTAGAAGTCTAAAAACAAATTGCACTTTTACTCCTGACCCCATGTCAGTTTTGTAGATTGATTGATTGATTGATTGATTGAAACTAGGAGCAAACTGGTTTTAGATCCGTGCTCGCCATGTTACCGGTAGTATCCACCCGTGTGTCGCCTTGGCGTAATTCCAAACTGGGGGATTACTTGCAGACCAAAATTAGGCACTCAGATGGTAAAGAGCATGGGATTAGATGCCAGGATAATAGGAAACTCAGCATGTTGCTCCAAAGGTTAATTTTACCCCAGCCCAAGTAAAGGACTCTCCCATTAATACCTCGGGGGAGGGTGGGGGATATTTCTCATAGATTCTGAAGTTCATTCTCCTCATTTAGACCACACTAGGGTATATAGATCTCTCCTCCAACACCACCCAACCCAATCTGGCTCTAGAGGACATCCTTTTAATTAAGACACAGTTGAATTCCCTTTGCCTTCGTGGCCCGTCCAACAACCATCTTCCCTATATCTGTAAAGCAGCTCTCACTCCTTTTCCAGATGTTCATAATGAACTGACCCAGATTGCACTTCCTGCCCCCTCTCAAAATCGGCTGTAGAAACATGTGTGACACAATGTTGAGACACTTGTGCTGCATGTCAACAGTGTGTATCATAGCAGCATTCCCCCCAAAGCTCTTCCTGTCCCTGGCTCTCATGTGTCATCTTTACAGGGCAAATCCCTGCCCATGCGCTTTTTTTCCCTCATCAGTGTCAGTGAACCATAAAAGCATATACAGAGAGTGCATGCAGTCAAATCTTCTTAGTGTGTGTGTGTGTGTGTGTGTGTGTGTGTGTGTGTGTGTGTGTGTGTGTGTGTGTGTGTGTGTGTGTGTGTGCGTGTGTGAGTGCGATTGGTAGAGTGTGTGCTTTATGAGGCTGTTCTTTCCTGAGAGTTAGGGATGTTTCAGAAGCCGGGGATTTAACTCAGCTCAGAATAATTTTCCTGGCTGCAACATTTGTTTTACTATTGACAGGCAAACATTGCCTTCGCTTTATTGCCACAACAACTTCTTTTTGAACAGTTATTTTTTTTTTTTCAAAAGTTTTGCAACAAGTCCACATACTGCGACTTTCACACCTTCTCGTACACAAATACAAGCACAGCAGCGACAAAAACACTGCCAGAGCGCGTCACAAAAGACATAATGATGAAAAGCCCCAGAAAAGATCAATCATTATATATCATTAGTGCTATAAATACTGTGGTCCATCTTCCCACTACCTGTTTTTTTTTTTTCTTCCTGCTGGCTTGTGCTCATTTCCCCAGTTCCGTGTGCGAGCTGTGCCACATGCTGCGCAGGGTCTTGCTATGTAGTTAAAGAGCGCAGCGCTGTCATGTGTTGAATATTTTTCCTCATTCTCCTCCATCCTCCTCTCTCTCATTAAGCTATACAAAAAAAAAGAAAGTCTACTCATGTTTTACGTTCACAACATGAGCTAAAATATGCAGTATTGATTACTTTGTCTTTCCTGACAACGGCTGTCGACCAAACAAATGTAGATAAAAGTAACTACAGTGTGTCTGTGGTACATTTAAACAGCCACCGCTTTGATTTACAACCCTGCTAGCTAATTCTTTATTTTATTTTTTTTTGTTCTCCTCCCACTTTTCAATCGAACAGCCCTCCTCTGTAGGGTAAACAACGCGTATACATCAACTGTTTCTCCCATCTGACCTCATTCCCGCACTTCTTCAGCCTTTTTTTTTTTTTTTTACCCCAGCTGTCTAGTAGTTACATCACTCATCCTTGATTCCCGTCCTTGTCCTTTCTCCGGATTATCCCCGTTCCCAGCTTCCTTCGTTAGGGCCAACTCAACCTGTACCAGGAGTCCGTGAATGCTCGGCATTGTGGAGCAGCACAGCCCCATACAGCCATCTAGCTACTCCATTAAATAGGCACTCACTTGATAGGAGATTTGTAGCCAATATCCTGATTTGCATTAGCGAAGGTAAGGAAGTGGTGTGGCTTGTTAAGGGGCCTGGATGCCATTGATCGTTGTCCATGCTGTGTGCTGAATGTAATGAGAGGAGGGCGGCGGCGAAGTAGATCTGCATTACAGGTACGTTTTATGTTTTCGTTTTTTAAATAAATGGGTGTAAGTTATACAATTATGTTGAATACTTACAAATATAGCAGTTCAGAAGTGTTAGAAAGCTGCTTGGGAGAAAGGGAATGTAAGAAAGGTGTTGGGGGGGAAGGAGAGGTGTTTTGTTTGTTGCCACTCATCTAATCAAACAAATCAATAGCATCCATAATAAGTAGTGGTCCCAGAGTTATGACCTCCAACAATTCTGCACGCCCCAAAGTCACAGCACCTCGCCCTGCATCACTTAGCCTGCTGAACCAGAGGCTGCCATTAAATTTGAACCACACATCACTCAGCCCTCTGCCCCAGCGTGCAACCACATGAAGGGTAAAAGAGCACAGGCTGATAATTTGCCCGCTCAGTGCTGAAGTTGCCCCCTACAACCAGTACAGGCAAAGTCTACACAGAGAATCGAGCGTATTTATTAAACATTTACATCGAATGCAGGGAGAGGTGTTGGGAACCTTCTGTTGGAGTTAAAAAATTACAATTAGCTGCTTACTTTGTGTTACCTGGTAAGTAGATAAACAACTGCAGGGGGAGAATTTGTTACACAACATTTAGGACAATAACTAAAATCAAAAACAGGCTTCAACTCAGCATATTTTAGCAGCATAGCAGAATGAGCATCAGTGCCACTGAATTAATGCGTGTTCCTTTTTTATTTTATTTGGAGAAGCTATACTCTGAATTCAGAGACCCTGAGTGTAGTGAAAATAGATTCTTGTCTTCTGCCTTAGGGCACCTAAACGTGTCTTTTCAGATTTGGTAATGGCTAGGTCTATGATCATTCAAGCGCTTCAAATTACATCAGGATGAAAAGGGGAAGGAGGTACATGGGAAATGAAAAAAAGAAAGAAAATGATATTCATTCTTCCCCCTTATCTACCTTTTACATCAGTGCGTTCAGATAGGGCTTAGAATAGGTAATGAGCTCAGGCCCCCGTTCTGTAGGTAGAGCTGGGAGTCGTGTCTGCCATCAAGGTGCCGCAGCATCTTTTAGAAAAGCAGTTTAACACTTACAGCAGCCTTTTTTCATTTCTTGTATCCGCCTTCAGAGGCTCGTCATCATAACTACACAGCAGGTACTGCTTTGTGAAAAGGGACATTTCTTATGTTCTTCTTGTGTGGCCCTGGAGGTCATCACACCACAGTGCGTCACAGACAGACACACACACACACACACACACACACAGGTACACAAGCTGACGGACTCGAGACGAAGCGCGCACACACCAACTCCCAGTCAATCACGGATATAAACACATGGGAGCACTTAAACACGCATGGCAGGCCAAGGTTAGCGGGGGTCAGCAGGTCGTCGCGATGGGAGGGGAGTGGGGGAGGGGCTGAGGAGGAGATGAAGGTGATGGTTTATAGTACTGCAGCCATATGAACACATCAGAGGAAATCTGAAAGGCCATTAAAACGCCTGCTTTTATAGGTGTAATAATCCCTCTCCCCTGCCTGGGAGTCCAGCCACAGCTCCAATGACCATCCGGATTAAGTGGGAGGTCTGACAGGAGGCAGGCTATCAGCTAATGCAGGGGAGCTCTGAGAGCCCAACAGGACCACAAACATCACATTATACCTGGGCTGTTCATACAGTACAAGTCACAACGAGGTGTTTGCTGTGGAGCTGAACACACACTGCGAGCTCCAGAGGTGTTCAGCGTTTTATCACCGGACTGTAAGAATATTTAAATGTGAAATTATACGATGACCACAAGGTTTGAGTGTCAGCTGTAATTTTAGGCTATTCAGGCGCAACAAATGAACAGGGAAAGCAATACAGGCTTTTTTTTTTTTTAAATGTACCTCAGGCTCCGACACACCTTTTTATTTCAGCTTGCTAGATGTTTACAGCTTAAGATAATGTTCAACTTCAATAAGTGTTTTCATGAATCCATTCATTTTTTATTTTTTATTATCTCAAACGAAAAACAAATACTGCGCGGTGACTTCTAAAAGTCTTCGGTCCATCAAAATCAGCACATGGTTAATATCTAATCGCCAAGCTTCTCTTTCCAGCCTATTTAATTATATTTTGTTCCGTCTGTATCTCTTGAGTATTCAGCTGCTGCTAGTCTTCTGCTGACGTCACATTCATTACATCGTTTTAAAGTAATAAAAGCACAGAGACTAAACAAAATGTCTCATGGAGCTTACTGCGCAGTTCAGATAGAACAACTTCAAACCTTTTTTATTTATGTATTATCTACAAAGGGTGAACACAATAATATCTTGTGGAGCTGTTGCAAAAAAAATGACTGCTTTTGTGGTGAATTATGAGTTTTTCACGTTACTTCATTCTCATATGCATTCAAGGGGAGGACAAAATAAGACCTATAAAAGATATCTCAAGATTTTCAACAAAAAGGTTTATATCATCAGCTTTACTCTGCTGGCAGTATTCACTATAGAACTATTGTACTGGATTATATCGTACAGGTGTTATGACCACCTATAATGTTCCACACAGAATTCAGACACCCAGAGAACATGTCAGCAATGATTACGGCACTATTTTACCATGTTCAGATGGAAATCATAGCACAGCACTCAGGAAACATCATAAAGTGGATCTGGCTACATTGCATCACACAGTGCCGAGTAAGCCTTAGTACAAATAGAGCAGAGTAACCTAGTAGTCCTCACACCACATTGAGAAACAGAGCCGGAGCTCAGTTCACTCCCTCCGACTCTACAGCTCAGGGCAGGACATCAAAGCCAGCATGCAGCCCAAAGTTGAGCTGCAGTGGTAGAAATTGTTCAAAGGAATGTAGCCTGTTTACTATTGACTTTGCCACAATTACCCAAGCATATGTGTGTGTAATTAGATAAGGCAGCCAGTTGTTCTCTAATGCGGCAAATCAAATTAACTAAAGATGCCACATTGATTTCTTTGTGTTACCTAAATTATTCATCTTCACTTGCACTGAACCAGCCAGCCGGCCACCAAAGAGCTTTTCTAACTCCTCCACACCACCGCTCCCTTGCTCCCTGCGCACACCGATTGCTATGTGAAAAGATATCCAAGTAGCTGTTCAATCATTTTGCCGTAACAATTCAGCAACTCGTTCTCCCCTCTTTTCCCCTGAAAAGAGAGCATTTGCAGTGTTGTGGAAATGCAACGGAATTCCCATTAACGAGACGGCTCTAACCTCCATCGTTGTTGTCATGTGCGTGTATGTGTGTGTGAGAAAGAGAGGGGGAGAAAATTTGCATGCGTGTGTGTGACAGCATGCGCAAGACTACTGTGGGAATTCATGAAAGCATGCAGGCTGCAGACAACCACGTCTCAGGCTGCTCCATTGACGTCCTGTTCTCTGGCATGTTGCACACGGGGAAATCAATATGACCTTACCTCCACCACCCACTCCTTTGAAACTTAATTACTGATATTCAGCTACAAAGTCATCATAGTCTGGCTGTCAATATTCATTGGGGATCATTACAGGCCTAATAAAAGAGGTTATTTACAGGCTGCTCTGCTGACACCAGCCCAGGTCCAGGCCATCTCAATTTGCTTTACCCCCACCCCCCTCTCCCTCTCTCTCTCTCTCTCTCTCTCTCTCTCTCAGTCTCTCTCTCACCTCTCCCAGAAGCACTGACCTGAAAAAGAAAAATTGACAGCAGAGAAACCAACAGGGGAGAGGATGGAGGGTGAATTCTTCTGCCATGGCTTTTAATTCTCTTGGCTGTGTTTGGAGGTTTTTCAGCCCATGCCAAAAAAACACTGTAGCCGCCATATCCCTTAATCCCGAACTAAAGTGAACTTTTGCTTGCCACTGACATCGCAATCAGAGGGATATTTCATGACATTTAGAGAAATGTCGCACAGATCCTTACTTCCTTTCAACAACACAACAAACTTCTCTGTTCCAACATCAATGATTGTGTTTTCAAGGCCGCGGCGCCATTGTTCACGTTCGTTCACAGAAAAGTAATTTCCTCAGTACCAAAAGCAATAGCGATGGGCAGCAGAACTCCCACTCCTGACTTTGTATGGCAACAAGGCAACATGGAGCTGTGTGATTGTGGGAGATTGCTATATGTTAATTCATTTAATAAATCAATAGCTTCACTGTAATTGAAATGGTTGGTCATCCGGTTGTTGAGGCAACGTGTCAAAAAGCTGAAAAGTGGAACAGTGAACTCTGTAGATCAATAGAGGTACTGCATACAGAAAATCTCTCTCTCTCTCTCTCTCTCTCTCTCTCTCTCTCTCTCTCTCTCTCTCTCTCTCTCTCTCTTGCTCTCAGTCCTACACACACACACACACACACCCTTATATCCAAGCACACAAACGTGCCTCTGCAGTTCCCTCTTAGTGTCTTGATTAATATGGTCCACTTTACATCAGTACACTGGATGCCAATGCACACTGTGCTGCCTTCCCCGAGCAATTAGCAGAGGGGCTCCACCAGGGTTGGATTATCAACAACAAGATGCCTCCTGACGCGAGCCCTAAAGCCTGCTGACTTATTCATGTGTTTACTTTAAAAGCCTCTGCCCTGGTTTTTGTGGGTGGGCTGCATCAGAACTGAATTAAGAACAACATCTGGGCTGAGAGAGGATAGGAGAGATAAGACAGACAGAAAGGTGGCTGAAAAACGAGAGGGAAGGGGTCGTGCTGCATGGAGATCTCGTGGTAGAAATAAAAATGGATTGGGAAAATAAATTGATAGGAGAAATTAGTGTCAGCTGATGCCACAACATAAAGTGTAATACATACAGTACCACACCATACACACCTTGATCAATTATTAACTGCAGCCTGTTAGTGGCTGTTGTGGGTTTGTGCTGTCGCTGTTGTGGGTTTCGCCAAGCAAGATCAATAAATTCTCCACTGGTGGCTGAACCCCTTTTACACCGACATATAAGCTGTGACGGATACTGTTGTGTTTTCCTTGTAGTATTTCGATGTGCTTCGTATAGCCACATGAATGTGGGAGTATGAATAATTAAATGCACTTCTAGAATCTCATGTCACATCTGTCTATTCTCTTTCTGTAGGGATCCCAACAAACCAGTTCCCCAAGACACCAAGTTCATCCACACCAAGGCCAACCGTTTTGAAGAGGTGGCCTGGTCCAAGTACAACCCCCAGGACCAGCTCTACCTGCATATCGGCCTGAAGCCACGCGTGCGCGACCACTACCGCGCTACCAAAGTGGCCTTCTGGAAACACCTAGTGCCCCACTTGTACAACCTCCACGACATGTTCCACTACACCTCCACCACCACCAAAGTGCCCCCGCCAGAGACCACCCAGAACACCTTGTCCACCAAGAGGCCCAACGGGAAAACCTCCTGGCCGTTCAACACCAAGCGGCCTCCCATGTCCCCGGCGTACAACAGCGAGGACAAAGACTCGTGGAACGACGACGAGGAGACCGGGCCGCTGGTGGTGGAGAACCCGCGGGATTACTCCACAGAGCTCAGCGTCACTATCGCTGTGGGAGCCTCGCTGCTGTTCCTCAACGTGCTGGCTTTCGCAGCCCTCTACTACCGCAAGGACAAGCGGCGGCAGGACTCCGGCCACGGGCAGCCCAGCCCGCAACGCCAGACCACCTCCAACGACATTGGCCACCACGCGCCCGAGGAGGAGATCATGTCGCTGCAGATGAACCAGACGCACCACGAGTGCGAGGCGGGGAACAGCAACGAGGGTGCACTGCGCTTGGCTTCGCTGCCCGACTACACGCTCACTCTGCGGCGCTCTCCGGACGACATTCCCCTCATGACGCCCAACACCATCACCATGATCCCCAATTCCCTGGTGGGCATGCCCAACCTGCACCCCTACAACACCTTCACAACCGGCTTCAACTCCACAGGCCTGCCGCACTCCCACTCAACCACCCGCGTATAGCTTTAAGAAGGCCAGGGGCAGCCGGCGCAGGCGGGGGAGGAGGAGGAGGAGGAGGCGGCGGTGGTGGAGGAGGAGCAGGAGGATGAACGACAGAGGAGAGGATTGTGTTTTATAAATATCACAGGGAGGGGGAGGGCTGCGATGGGGAGGGGAAGGGCATGAGTCGGATTAAAACGTGAAGAGATTTAACTAGACTTTTACTACGAGGAGAGTTGCTGAGAGCTCTCTATGGATGTCAAGTTGTGCAGAGCTGCCAAAATCAAACTGCTTCCCTTCTCCTGATCCAGGGAGGGGTCTTTCTGCAGTGTTTTTTTCTAAAATAATCATTTTAAAAGCCTTTTTAAGCAGACTAAGGAGATATCAACACTTATCTTGAATTCATAACAAAAACAAAAGAGAAGTGCTTTTTATTTCCCATCCCTTCCTCCTGCGGGAGACACATTTCGAACAATGGCCTCTACGTCAATATTCGCAAAATGTTTTTAATTGCTTCTTTGTTTTGTTTTACGTTTCAATGCCTTACAAAGCTTGTTCTTTTTTGTCATTATTTCTATTCCCTGAGACAATTCCAAGTGGAGTGTGTTACAAGCCGATGAGACTCTAAGATGAGAGACTGAATCCAGGATGGAAACCTGGAGGATATGCAGATGTAGAGATTTTAAACCCATTTTGGGCAACTCATTTTTTTTTTCTTCTGTTGCGTACCAACACAACAGCCACACAAATGGTGTTATCTTTTTTATCTCGTATAGAAATGATTTGTCTGGGACAGCTCCTGTCGGGAGATGAGAAGGCAGAGATAAATACTATGTTACTGTGATTGTTTTGCTAAGAAAAAAGTGCATCTTTTACAGCCAATTTATCTGTTAAGCTATCTGATATTATCTCCACAAAGTGTGCACGTACACATGCTGCTTAGAGCACCTGTGTGTTTGTGTGCATGTGAAAATGATTTCTTGTTCCTTGCGCGGAAGCGCGGTTAAGGGGATGAGATAAAGGAAGAGACACATTGTCGGAACTTGCAAAAGCAAGAGTGGCGAGTGAGTGAATCTGTATGTGTGAGAGCGTTTCAGTGTGTGTGTGAGTGTGTGTGTGTGTGTGTGTGTGTGTGTGTGTGTGTGTGTGTGTGTGTGTGTGTGTGTGTGTGTGTGTGTGTGTCCGTGCACCTGTTTTTTTGTTTGTAGGTTGTATAATGTGTTTTTTTGGGGGGGGTGGGGGGAAGGGGGGGGTTGAGTACTTTCTCATGTTGTTGATTTTGGTTCACCACGAGTAGTGTTTCTGCTGCGTCTCTGGGTGTCTGTCTTTGCGAAATAGCACTTTTGTTATTTTCAAAGTTATATATGTCTAATTTTGCTTAAAGATTACAAAATAAATCTATTATTTTACGTGTAAGAGAAAAAAAAATAGCTAAAGATTCAACTGAACTAACTGACATGATTCCATTGACTTTGTAAGAGTTCCTCTTAAAAAGCAGACAGTGGCCTGTTTGCACTGAATAAACCTACATCAGTGCACACTTGTATTTCTTTGAATATATATATATAAATATGGGCATACATACATATATGTATAGGGCTTCTATGGAGATATCACTCCCACTTACAAAACAATTTAAACACTGCAATGCACCAACAAATAATTTGACATGTATTGTTGTCATTTGAAACATCCTAAGCCAAGACTTCTCTAGGTGTCTTTGTAAGAGCTCTATATGTATATGTATGTATAAAATATTTAATATTTATTTATGTATACCAGATGCATACATGCTGATTGTGCCATGTGCCAAATTAAAACTGTAAAAAATGAAGAATATAAAGTTTGACAAAACTTTTTTTCTCTCTTGATCAAAGTTCTTTACCCCCCCTTTTATGACTTTATTATTTCCCTTTTGAATGAGTTAAAAAAGAAACATTCTTGCAGCAAGTGCAAGTCTCCCCCCAGGACTTCCTCTCTACCTCCCTCTTCCTCTCTCCCCTCCTCCTCCTCCCTCTCTCCTTTTCTCTCGCTGAAACCTTTGAGAAAAACAGGCTAACAGCTTGGGGCCTATCTGCGTGCATAACTCCACATTTTACTGTAATTCATGCAAAGTAGTGCTGCAGCAATGGGAGATTGTGAAAAGATTGCCTTGATGTACTCACAATGCATCTTATTATATGTTATTCTCGGCGAGAAAACTGGAGTTATTGATTCTGCGAGTAAAATTGACAATTTTCATTAAGTATCTCGGCATAGCACAGATTGTCTCCAGCGCTAAAGCGAAGTGCAGTAATGTGACCTGACCAGTGATCCTAGATCAGTGTTGCAATTCTTAGATACTTCATGCACATAGACCTCAACATTTTTATGAAGTATTCCATAACAACTTCCTCTGGTATTAAATGATTGGAGACGCAGCAGAGCGAGAAGCCTGGTCTGGTCAGCTCATCACTGATCCTGCCAGTAGCAGAAAGAGAGAAGGGGTTACTTGAGGGAAATTGCTTTGAGACTGATCTATATGAGTCATCTTGTTTTTGCATATATGGGGTTCACAACCTAATCAGCCACCGTCTTCAACTGAGCCGCAGCCACCTGGAGCTGTCTCACACATACAGAAACATTTAATAATGTCTCTGTGTTTGTGCTTATGTAAGGAGTAGGTTATGCAAATAGTCAAACTTGTTTCATTAGCAATAATAGCAGCGGTACCTTGTTTTCGGACATGAAATGAACATTATGGCATTGATGGCATATTGATGAACAAAAATATTTCTAAATATTCCTCACTGCAAAATTGATGTGAACCTTTCATATTGGAATATGTCCTTAAAGATTTGATTCTCCTATATTACTTTACTAAAAAAAAATTTAACTCCTCTAACCATGCAGAAAGTTTGGGTTTTTCCTTGTCAAGGTTTTGAGAAATTAGTTATTTTTCTGCAGCCATACCAATACAATGAAAGCTGATGGAATTTAATTTGTGGTGCTAACAGCTTTGAAATATGACATTTAAAAAATAAATAAAAAAAATGTGACATCTATTTCCTGAAAAAACCTGTCCTTTCTAACAGTTTCTTTGGTAGAAAGTAGTTTTAATAAAAACTGTTGAGTGTTGGTTGACTGTTGAATGACTGTTGACAGTGAGGCCTGTGTATTATTCAGAGGAATAGAGACAAGTTGCTGTTGAATTCTTTAAAGCTACTATAATCAATATTTTTATGCTAACAATGGTTAAAATGACATAGGGGCAAACCCACAGATAGTTATCACTGACTCTGCAGTTCCCCTCGGTTCTACAGAGAATCTTACCATCTTTTATTAGCACATTGTTTTGGTTTATGGCTCGCAACTTTACATCTACCTTTTGGTTCTTTTCACTGCTCTCATAGTGTCGTTTACTTACGCAACCACTGTACGCTACTTGCCCAACAGCAAACAGCGGTCAGATAAAATTAGCAACCAGGTGATGAACATAACATTTAGCAGCTAAGGTAAAAAGACGGATACTTCCCTCAGGAGTTGGTGGAGAGCATAATATAGCTAAAATGGGAGTGAAATTAACTTACATCCATCTTATATGCATCAGGTAGCCAGAAACATGCATCTAAATAAATATTGCTCCTGAATGTGTAAATAAGCTACTGTTTGCCAACAAGTTCACCGTATCAACGAGTGTTATGTGGCCAAAAAATAAGCTTAAATATAATATAATTTTTAATGTTGTTAGCACCACAAACAACCATTCCATTTATCATTGATTCATTATTTATCATAAGCAAAGTCCATTCACTGATTAAGGCCATGAGATGTGGCTGAAAGCTGCTGAGGATTTATTTATTTTTTCCAAAATATGTTTTGTCTGTTGTTGTTTTGTTTGTTTGTTTTTGCTATTTAGGTGACCCGGACCTTTTAAGGCTGGATATGTTTCAAAGTAGTCCTCTCGTCTGATCTGTCTGCAGTGGTGGGAGGTCAGTTCCCATTGGCTCCAACACAGACACATACAGTGGCACAGGGCTAAAATTGAGTTGAGAGTGAAGTATCAAAGGGAAGAAATGCCATGGGAGGGCAACTTGTTTTTTGCCATGTAATTTTCCCATATGCTGTTAAAGCAGAGCAGATGTCACTGAGTATTGGCAGGGGAAGACCTGGTGGCCTCGGGGACACAGTTTGGGATACATGGCTCTGTGAAGAGCCACATAATTAAGTGCCGGACCAAAGGGGAAGACCATTGAAAGTGCAGTGTGAGAAAATTAGGTCAAACTCCTTTAGCAATCAGACACCTGAAGGCTGAATGAAATTAGCCCAAACTTCCTATGACAAGAATTACTGCAAGTAGAAAAATGGGACAGTTATGAGCGAGACACTTTTCCACAGTCGAGATTTGTTTGCAGTTCAGTGAGTGTGTTTTGAAAGTGACATCATTCTAGGGTTGGCTGGAATACCCCGATGGGGTTTGTGACTGCCTCGACAGCAGGGAAGACAAACCCAGCTTCGGAAATGGATGTGCCAAATTACACAGTGCCACCCGCTGGGAGAGAGCTGCAGGTGTGTGTGTGTGTGTGTGTGTGTGTGTGTGTGTGTGTGTGTGTGTGTGTGTGTGTGTGTGTGTGTGTGTGTGTGTGTGTGTGTGTGTGTAGAAATTGAGAATTTTATTTCTACCACAATGAACGTGTTGTTACCTATATTTCCTCTCACCCTCTCCCTCACCCTCATCTCTCTCTTCCTGTGTCTCATTCGTCTCTGCTCTCACCTTCTCTCCTCTTTGGTGCAGTTTTTTTTATCCTCCCTCACACAAAATGCAATCTGAGCAGCTCTACTTCTGTCTCACACCGACACAACTTGCCCATTTTCTCTTTCTTCGGCTTTGTAAAGTGCCATAATCTGGACTGCTCGCTCGTTTCCAATCATTTAGGGTCTAATTTTGTTGAGTTACTAGGTTTCTCTGCTGACTAAGCCGCTAATTAACATTACTTAACGGAACACAGAGTAGAATCAGTCACTCAACCAAAACTCTTGTAGTTTAAATTTAAATAGCTTGCTTTTCTCCAAAGGGAAATCATTCTGCTTTCTGTCAAAACATCAATACTCTATTATTTCCACGTGAAAAACACACTCTTGACAATTTTCTTTTGTACCCACAGAGCACAGACAAATCCCAAGCATTTTTTCAGGTTTTCCTAACAAGGACCATCATGCACTAGAGCTTTTTTTGGTGGCATCAAACCCAGATACTGTAACACATTTTTCACCAGAAACTAGTACTGATACAACCAAACCAATGGTGTTTGAGCCCAAATACATCATGATAATCTCAGTATCATTGTACAGATTACTAAAGATGCCCTGTTACTTCTATGTTTATGTCCATAGAATGTATTTATAATCTCACAAACTGGAGTAATCAAAATAAAATATCTATTCTTTCTGTATCTTATTGTGGTTCTCATGAATATAGAACGTGGCATTCATTTTCAGTGGGCGTGAGACCAGGAAGTTTTCTGCTGATAATAGTGTTTTGTATATTTTTCATCCTACAAAATGATTATAGAGAGAGCATCACAATCCAAGAGAGCATCTCTGTAAGTGCTGAATTTGAGTGCTCTGTTCTGCCAAAAAAAAAATATCACAAAGCTTTTGCATTAAAGGATAAGGCCGGCATATTTGATCTTTTATTTCATTATCAACAAATCCCACCAGTAGACCTAAACCAACAATGAATTTATCCTGCTAACAAGTACTGACTTTACAGCCAGATGTATCATATTCCTTTGTGCCATTGAACTCCTAGCCAAACAAGAGCAAGACTGGTGCATTGGGTGACATATTATTTAATTACAAAGAACACAGACAGCGTAGCTCTTTCCTCACAGCTCGTCAAACTAGCAAAGCGAGGAGCCACATTCCCCCAGCATGCTCAGTGACGTCTGCCCAACATGGAGCTACTGTCCAGAGAAAATGCTGCTGCAGTAGTCAAAATAAAGTAATACAGTATCACCCAACGGTGTGGCTGTTTTATGTGTTTTTAATGGGTTTTGGATGGCGATGGAGTTCTATGGCACAGGAGCATAAGCTACAAGCTGTGGCTGCACAGACAGCACTTGTTAGCAGGATAAATCCATTGCTGTTTTTTGGTCCTTTAATGGGATTTGTTGGCAAAAAGATAAAATAACATTAACATGATCCTTTAAATGCAGCTTTGGGTGCAACAAACTGTATTGCAAGAATGGAACAAGCTCAAATGTAATGTACTATTTAACAGTAAAAGGGGCTGGTTTGCTTTTTATGGAGGTCCAGTAAAGAACAGTAGCAGCCTATAGTTCATCTAGTACAAGCAGTCCCACCTGCCCCCGGCCTAAAGCTGCCTGTCGACTACATAATGATCCGCCCTCTGTAAGATGGATGGCCTGGAGATACCACTGAGGCTGCTGAGACATAATGCCTGCACACTCCCAGTGTGTGTGAGGGAAGTAACAACAGCAGGCAACAAGCACATGTTAAGCCTCTACAGGGTATCTATTCTGTTTCCTGTCCAGAAAACCCTGTTACCACAAGATGCTGCTCAACGGCTAATTTTTCCTACTTGTTGGTCCAGTTCTGATGGCCGGATTGGAGAAGAAGTTTCACGGAAAGATTTACAATTTTTAGGATGTTTCATTCCTACTCTAATTGCTCTCATTATTCACATCATTATCTTGCGGATTCAGAGCTATTTTTGCAAAGTCGTTCCTCGCTAGCTGAGGCCAGGCCCAGGCTGCTATCTCTCAGTTGCATCAGCTGGAGTTCACCATCAGATGGCAGTCCACTAATGCCTTTCTCAGATGTGGGTTACTGGTGGCAGGGGAACGTTGCGTCAGTGGACCTTTGGTGTCTGAACTCGCCGGCCTGTGCTGCTCTAGCACAGACTACAGAGGACTCCCAGAGGACTTCCAGAAAGTATCTTATCACTTAGATCACATTACAATGACTTTCAGTTGCACCAATTTGATCTTAAGTGCTAATCCAGGCTACCAGGCTTTTCACAGATCTTTCAGATCAAATACACTGTGAGTTTCACTTCAATATCTGAGCTTACTCCCTAAAAAAACGGCAGCCTTTTTTTCTGTGAAAACTACTGGAAACATCCTTTGAAGTTAAGCCTATTTTTGCCCAGAGAGGCAGAGACATTCATTCATCAGTGATGCCTAAATGTTACTCTTGACTGTAGTCAGTAAGTGAATTCTCCAATTTTTTTGACAAATTAAATAGCTGTTACATGCAGATGGGTTGTTGTAACCCAAATAGACCCAGATATTAAAGGAACATGTCGACTTACTGGGACTTTAGCTTATTCACCGTATCCCCCAGAGTTAGATAAGTCCATACATACCCTTCTCATCTCCGTGCATGTCGTAACTCTGTCTAGCCTAACCTTGTTATTTGTACACGCTGTGACTATACAAATCACAACACGTAAATAGGAAAATGTTGGCGTTATTTTGTCACTTATTGGGAGCAGTAGGCTAGATGGAGCCGGATACCTCCAGGATCTGGGCTAAACTAGGCTAGCCGTTGGTGCGTCAGACAGAGTTATGACACGCACAGAGATGAGAAGGGTATATATGGACTTATCTAACTCTGGGGGATACGGTGAATAAGCTAAAGTCCCAATAAGTCTGTGTGTTCATTTAACACTTGATAAGAAAGTTTAATAAATGTCAGCTTTCATCAAATAGAAAGAAGTATCATCTCAGCCACAAAAATGGTTCATACCACTGAAAAACGTAGAAAGCACAAAGGCAGTCTGGGTACCACAGGCAACTCTCAAGTCTACTCTTGGATCTTTAATATTGTATACATTTGTTTTTCATTCGCTCTCCTGAAACTACTGGGAACATTTTAACAGCTGTAAAGATGCACTGAAACCTCCTTGTGTGACTGACCGCTTACTAGCTTTGTACATTACAATAGAACACTGTTTTTCCTGCCCATTAGGTAGTCCATGGCATTTGCTAAAACTATGTTCACTGTCACTTCCATTCACACATCCACATCTTCTCACAGCTGTTTTTTTATTCCCTATTCTCACAAGTGTTGGACATTATTAAAAGTACAGAGGTTCCGCATAATCCAAGAACAGCATTATAACTATATTATATATTTGAGCTCTTTGATCAACTCTATGTTGTTTGCTTGAATTCAAGTAAATTGCCTGTCTGAGTTGAAAGAGGAAGGGTGAAGTGGCTTCAAGAAATCCCCAGTCAGCAGTGATGTAATGGCTCATTTGAAGTTTAGGAAAGGCTGGATGAGTCACATTCTTTGGGAATGAACTCCTCTGAAAGTAATTATTCTGGTTTCCTGTACCATACAATGAGGTCTGGAGAGTCAGAGACCAAAACAGGAAATGACATGGGCCATCAGGTAGACACTTGGATTTACGTGACAGCAACCACAAAAATCCAAATAAGCCATTAAAATGTTTCCATTGCACTGACACTGATGACTTTAAAATGAGGGAGTAGTGATTTCTTTCCTCCTGAATGAGTTAAGCATTGCCTTTCAGATCTATTTCACTTAAAGATCCATGACATTATTCATGTTTTCTTATTCTGTGAACAGTTTCTTTACATTAGTAATTTTTGTAGCAGAAAAACAGGCCAATGTGCCTATTTGTGATAAGTTTACAAGCACACAAAATGCTGATTTTGCATCATTAAGATAAACTTTTCAATTAAAATACAAATATCACTCAAATAAGCCTACTGCTATGGTAGCAACTCTGTGAGGTTGTGCATAGCCCCATAGATGCTTTGATTCTACATGCTAACACCAGGATGCTAACATGCTATATTGATTAGCAGGTATAATGTTTACCATGATAGCCATCTTAGCTTTGCACATCATGCTATCATTTGCTAATTAGACACAAAAACAAAAAGTATAGCTAAGGCTGATGAATGTTAGCCTAGAAATCTAGACGCACCCTAGCGGCAGCAAATTTAATTTGCAGCCAGGGGGGTCTAGGCACTCTCCGTTAACTTACGAGCTGGATAAACCAAACTCTATTCAGGCCAATCACATCGTGTATAGAGTCAGTGGACGGGCTTATGACTGCTGCTGCTGGGAACAGCGGTCTTCTGGAAGACTTGGGGCCCTATTTTAACGATCTGAAACGCAAGTATGAAACGCAAAACGCAAGTAGCTTTGTGGGCGGATCTCGGGCGCTGTTGCTATTTTACCGGCGGGATAAATGACTCTTGCGCCCGACGCAAATCTAAAATGGGTTGGTCTGAAGTAGCTAGGTGTGGTTTGGGCGTAACGTGCAATAAACCAATCAGAGCGTCATCTCACATTCCCTTTAAGAGCAGGGCGCTTGTTCCATGGCGGATTGCTATTATGACGGCGGATTTGCCTGGCGCACGCCAGCGGGAGCTGCCGGTGCGTGATGCGGCAAAGTAATAAATGCCCGTCTTGGCTGGGTGGCAATGTTGCTGCGCCTCGGGGGCATCTCCTCAAGTCTGGAGAGGATTGCTGCAGCAATGCAGCGTGGGCCTCCAAACGCACCACCTGCACCTGTTGTGCCCCTTCCTCCTCCCCCCACTCCATCTCCGTCCACCCGCTCCATCAGGAGCGCATCGCGCATTACTCCCGGACCAGATTCCGCCGGAGTGTCCAATCCCACCGTAGTTCAACATCACGTCTCCTTAAGTCCTCTAATATTTCCTCATTTATGTCATCAACACATCCATGATTCATGGAAATTGTGTAAAACACAACAAGCCACAAAGAATGCTGCGACTTTTTGAGGACTGTAAGTGCCTCCTGATCTATCCAAACACATGAAGCGCATTTTCAGTAATATTTTTCTTTGTAATTATGTATGGTTTTCAAAAATGGGAACTGCTGTAGATGTGAGAAGTGTATGCGCTAGCAGTATACACGCTACATTACTGCGCCACGCGCCTCCTAAAATAGCATCTGAATAACGCCTACTGACTTTAGACTAGCGCCACTGACTTTAGACCAGGTTTTTCCTGGTCAGTGGCGGAATTGTTTTCTGAAACTGCAGAATAGCACAAAGTAACATTTGCGCCGGAACACGCCTTCTCTTTTCGCTGAACCGCCCCCAGGAGCGCAAATACATTCCCTAATTTACCGACGTGCGTCTGTGGAGGGAAAAGTCCGCTGTGCGTCGGGTGCAAAATAGGAATGATACATGCGTCGGTGTACAAAGGCAATTGCGCTGAGTGCAAGATAGGGCCCTTGGAGTTCAGCTTTTCTTTGAGAAAAGAACAAAGAACGGCACTGAAATCATTCTTAAAAAAGGAAGATGTGTTCGGAGTTTTGCCGACCGGATACGGCAAAAGTTTAATCTATCAACTAGCTTCGCTACCTTCTTCGTTGCTCTGCCTGATTGTAGCGCTATCCTATAGCGTGCAGAGGGAATTTGAAAGACAACCGTTTATCCCGCCCCTCGGATTGAGCTCCGTCAATGGTGAGTTCCCAGACCCAACATCTTGATGTGGGTCTGGCTTGTCAGGCTAGATGAATGTCATTTTTGTTGTGTTATAAAGGAAGTATTGGAAAAAACTGACATTTTGACCTGAGGATGGCGCTAGATGAAAAGTAAGGGGATCTCCAAGGTCAGGAGGAGAACACGAATGTCGAAACTTTTTAGTTTTTGAGACATTGCACTCAAAACCAAAAAATGTAAATCTCATGGTGGTGCTGGAGGAATTGTCGTGGGACCAAAACATTAGTATACATGCTCTGGAAATCATGAATGTCTGCACATGGATTATCTGACAATGCCGTTAGACTGGGTTGTACTTTGACAAAATTTCAGACTGTTGTACTCGGTCGTTTACTGTCCTGTTATGTGATGATATCAAAATAACTGAAAAATACATATTTACATGAATATCTCCCACACAACTTTGAAGTGGTGTCATACATGAGATATTTCACACTACCAAGTCCTTTTATGGTTCAAACTCCTCGTTCTGCCTTTTGGGGGCTTGTGCAAGAAAAACAAAGCAGTGATCCGAGTCCTTGATCCGGGCTCAGGGACTGGCCTCAGTTACGCAAGACCCATTCAAACAATTCAGTGTGTGTTACTGTGTGTGTGTTAGTGTGTATGTGTGTGTGTGTGTGTGTGTGTGTGCGTGTGTTTTGGGGCGGTTGAGCCAGCTAATTCCTTGGGAGAGCGTTGTTAGCCTGGACCATTTGGAGAGCTCTCAGGGGAGAGGCGTTGCTCCGGTCTCTCATCAGGCAGATGACAGAAGACTGCGTGCTCTGCATGCTGCACTCATCTCGGCCATGATAGCTTGCCTGCACAGGCCATATCTCTGCTTCATTTACTCATTGTCTGATGATAACAAGTGTCTCCTTTCTGCTATACTCAATTACATCTTCATTAGCTTGCTAACTAGCTTAAAACAAACCAGCATTGCGTGTAGAGATTTTAAGTCTATGTGACATTTATTACCAAGATGCCTGAGTCTATAGGTGAGGGCTGAAAGAGCCTCAACATGATATTTATTATGTCTTCAACTCTCAAGACCATTCACTGTCTCATCATAACATCAATTCATTTTAATTTATCAACTAATGAACTCCATTCATTCATCATTTACTCTGTTATCTAAACAAGGCGACTGACTGACTTATTGGCCTCTTACTTTGGTGCGATGCCAATCAAATACTGGAATCAGTAATTAGCTAAACAATGGGGAGTTGTTCCCATAAGACCAACTGAGATAGTACATCAGATCCCACTGAAGAGCAATCTAATGAAAATCATACAGTATAATTAGCTGCCGGCGACTTTTCGTGCACAATGAAATGACAGCATGGATTAGAGAAGGTAAGTGTGGCAGCAATGTCAAGTACCAGACCGGATACAGAGCTGCAGATCTGAGACATACCGTTACAAAACCACCGTGGGACACAGAAAGTCAAAATTCCAATCAAATGCCTTTCACTTTCATCTGTACTACAATTTTACGTTTCCTGCATTCTTGCAGTTCCTTGCCTGTCTTTGAAAACAGGATGTGTCCCTTCATTTGAGAGGGAAGTTCCATCATGTGAAAGTAAACTATGTTTGTTACCATGTTCAACAGCTGGGGCCTCAATCAGTCATCCTCGCCTTTCTCTAAACAGAACTGACAACACAGGAGGAGCAGGTTACTTTATACCACCCCTGTGTATTTTCCCTATTGTTTCCCTATTCCCTACTCATTTTCCATTTAGTCTATGTTCCCATTATTCATCTTTGCTCAGTAATGTGACATTTTAAGCTAATTTGCTCTCACAACTATACCCTTCTCTCCCCACACCAGTGCCAACTCTCGTCCCGGTCAGCAGGGTTAAATAGTTGGCCAGAGTTCAAAGCAGTGAACTCTCTCTTCAAAGTGTCTTTTAATGAGACATAAACAGACATGGAACAGAATGATGTCCAGCCTTCCTTCCTTTGGCCACTGCAACGGACATGATGTCAAGAAGCAGGTCCACCCAAGCAGTCCTACTACAATATATCAACAGGGTTGGTGGTATAGATGACAGGTCACATCAACCAGTTGTATGGGAATTTTGACAATTCAATAAACTGCTGGTCCATGACGTCTGTTTCTGAGAGGGCAAACATTTTCCTTGACTTTCATCACCCTAAAACCAGAGTCTGTGTGATTACAATAAGCTGCGCAGCTAAATACTTCAGAGATTGTTGACGGTTGTAGTTCCTCATTCAACTTCATTCTCAACTCAAATCTGGCAGCTCCTCAGCAGACTAAAAATAATATTGCATACTACAGCTGGATTATGCAGCTGATGTCACTCAATGTAAAGTCACAAGTGAAAAATCACAATTTACTAGCACAACATTCACCTTGGCCTTGTCTGTTTCTCTAAGCTGTGTTGCTTTGACAACAGGGAGGTGACACCTGTAAATGGATGAGACTCGGTGGAGTGAAATGACAGAGGCATATAAACAACCGTTGGTGGAAAAGTCACAGAAAGAAACTGCTAAGATGTTCTTTTGTAGGCGACCCAAACAATGCAAAACAATTTCCTTCCTGCACTTCAAAGCTTGGATTTGTGGTAATAAGTTAAAGCACAGTCAAAGCCCCTGCAAAAAGAATTACAGCACAAAGTCTCAATGAGCATTGTTTCTCACAGCACAACAGATGCACTTCCTTTTTAAGCTGTCGTCACATGGTGTCTGAGCTAAATTTGTGGGTTTCCTGATTTGGAGGCAGAAGTGAAACTCAAAGCATAATCAGAAGAGACAAACAGGAAGCAGGTACAAACTAAGTCGAATGGGTGAAAGGCTCCCAAGGCATGTGGCGTGACAAAAGCAACAGTCAATTTAGGGGATAGTGAAGGTTTAGACACATTGGATACAATCTGTTGTCAGTACTGTCAGGAGGAATTTTTTTTGAAGTGAAAGGCTTTCAACCCTGTATTGAGAATCAGATGCGGCCAGCAAGGGCAGCGATGTCTCTGCACAGAAGATTACATTTAGTTTCATATATCAACCAAGAAAAAAGGAAATGTATACGGAATTCAATCAAAATGTAGCTTTATTTAGATGTGTATTCATCTGTACAACAATTTATATATATATATATATAAAACATAATATTAACAAGAACTGTACACTGGAAATGTCAGCACATAAACTATGATTGAACTTTTGATATTACACAGCAGATCTGAACCCCTTGGACTTTAAATTAGTTTGAAACTAAAGTGCCATCTGTAATTTCTAACAGCCACCTTTAAAAAAAAAAATATATATATATATATTTTTTTTTTACTGGCATAGTACTTATGGGGATTTTAAATGTGGCACGAACATGCTTTGTTTACTCTGGGCAGCGTTTTCTCGTATGCCCCGGACAGATGGAAGCTTTGTCTAGTTTCAGGAATATGTCACACATCTCGGATGCTTGAGGGACGTCATCTTGCCGGCTGGACGCGGCGTCGCCAGGGGTCTGACGGTGTTCTTGCATTTTGGAATGCAGTGCCCTTTTAATTTCTGATGTTAACCTTTTCCCCTGGAGCAGCCAGGGGAGCTTTTGCTCCCTCAGATCTGCTCTGGTGTAGATCTGCCTGTCTGCTCGGCAGTAGCCAGCCATGTTGCCCCTGGCCTGTTTCCCCCCGCCCCCCCTCTGCGTGGCTCGCTTACTCTCTGTTCACATCTCTGCAAAAGATAGAGAAAACTACAGAAGCTCAGGAGCCAGTATAAAGAGAAAAAGCACAGAGGCATATTAAACAGACACACAAACATGCACTGACTAATAGATGAGCCTTGTGAAGATACAGGGGGAGTTACGATTTATTTGTAACATTAATTCTCTCTGCGCCAAGACCAGTGATAGCAGCGGATGCATGTTTTGTTCACACACACACACACACACACACGGGCCTCTGAAACACCACTGCTTTAGTGCTGATAGCAGGATCATGGTGCTCATGTAGTCAAGTATGCTATTATCACTAAAGGTTGTGTAGATAGTCCACCTTAGTCCCCAGACATGGCATTTACACACAAGAGGTGCTCAGAGACTACTAGGCACTCTGTTTTTCAATGTGTAACAAACCCTGCACTCTATCTGGGTCTCTGCCACCATTACACACTGCAGCCTGCTGGCTTGAGTCAGCTTAAGTGCAAAAGGAATAAAGAAACTATTGGGGTGGGGGTAATTGTCTTAAATACGCACCTGCTAGTTCCCGGTCCAACATGTCGATAAAACTCTCAAGTTCCCTCGTGTCTCCCAGCTTGGCTGCAGGAAGAGGACAGAAAGAAAAGGAATGTGAGAAACGTGGCCCAGTTCAATGGCATTTCCTTTGAGCCAGACGCTAATCTAAATCACAGAATTACATATGAATCAAACTGCTTTTGGACTAGCAAAACACATTTTCAGCTGCTTTTTGTTTTTGTTTTTTTTGTTTTTTTTTACACACTGAGATGAGGCTGATTTTAAGCGCAGTAAAAACCCAGACAGCTTGATGGATCCCACCAGGAACTCTGTTGTAAATATCTTCAGGTATTCTGGGTAAACACAGAGTGAATGACATCGTCTTTGTGTTCATCCATTGAGATTTAACAGTAGTCGTCTGTGCATCTACATGGAACGAGATGTAACCGCTCTCATTCATTTACACACACACACACACCTGAGCCAGTCTCCCTGCTACATAACAGCACAAATAACCCCTGCAGGAGACTTGGAAAGAGGAGGGAGCAAGATACCACAGCAGGGGCTTTGTTGTGTAAAAACAAAAGAGCTCCCAGCCTGATGTAGAGGGTTTTTGTGTGGCTGAGATAGTGATCAGAGCAAAAGTGATAGTGATCACTGTAAGAACGAGGGCTATCTGGATGGAGATGGGCTGATGGGAGTCTAGTACCTTTCGGTGCCAGCGTTATGCCTGCTGTGTGAAGCTCCTCCTCGCTGGTGTTCAAACTGTTTCCCAAAGAAGCTTCACTGCCTGGGGGGGGGGGAGGCGAGGAGAGGGTGAGCACAGATAATAAACAGACGACAAGCACTAAGGCATGCAAATGATCCAACAAGAACAATGACACATTTTAACAAAATGCAGGAGTTGCACATAATGATAACAACATGCAAAATGAAGGTGAGCGCATGTTCACTGCTGTTCACAGCTTACAAACATTAGGGAGGGCCAAAATACTTTCAATAATGACGACGCAGGGGAGCAGAAAAACACTCTTCTTTTATCTTCTTTTATCTCATAACTATCGACATACGCAGAACTACGGCAGCAGCAACGACGACAAAAAACAACAACAGACAATTACAGAAGTAATTGCAGTTCATTCTTGTACACAGCTATTGTCATGAGCAAAAAGCCACTTTAATAGAAGTGTACTGGGATGTGTCCTCTTGTGCCACTAATTTCATGAAAATGAAAAAATAAAAAATTAAATATGTGTCAAGCTGCAGTTGTTTGGGCTGATAAAGGGACTCAACGAGCACCCATGGGGACTCCATACAGCATCACTAATAATGTCCTTCTTTCCCCCACACTTTGGACAATAAGCAAACATTATCTTAATCACAGGAACATTGTTCTAGTGTGACTCACTGTAATCAGAGTCCTCGACTCCGCTGTCGTCGCCCAGCCCTGTGCGACTTTTGGCCTGCTGCAGGACGTGCTGGTAAGCGTGAGGTTTGCTTTGAGAAGGGGCCTTCAGCTCCTCCACCACATCCTGGAACTCCTGCAGCAACTCGCCCAGCTCTAAGTCTGTGGAAAATGTGACAGCAGTTGTGAGAGAAACCACATTATTCCACTAAAAGAAAATGTTAAGATCATATCAAGTACTGGAAAAAGTTACACTAATACATTTTTTCAATAGTTTCTAAATAAAAACAAAAAAACTTCTTAGATCTTGGATATTTCTGAATATAAGAAATGATGGTAACACGCTGCTTGAAGGTATCTACATAAGAGAGACATGACACTGTCATGACAGGCATGACACATGAACCCTAACCATAACTAGTCATGACAAAAAGTAAAGTGTAACCGAAATTACTTACAACACAATTATCTTGCCAACAATGAAATTAAAGCTAAAAGCCAAAACCTGCAGTTGAAGTTTATGTCAGTGGGTTTTTATCAGATAACTTGATGTGTCATAATAAACCTAACAGCCCATGAGGCAAATAAAACCTCTAACAGCCTGTAAAACACCTGGTCTGCTAACTGGGATACATACATATTACAATTTAAATCTAAGTTTTATGCTTTAGGCTGCAATAAAACACCACTTTTGTCAATTTCTTAAATAAATGCAATTTCTTCAGTAAATAACGGAAGAATTTCATGAATATGATAAAGCTTTCACAGTCCCATATGGGGTATAGGAGTAATGCTAGTAGGTTGCAGCAAAAAAAATAAAAGCATATTAAAAAAAGGTCAATGTTTGGGAAGTTATGCAAGAAAACAGCCTTCATAAAATGAGCTTTTTTTATGTGTGTATATGAAAAAATATACAGTAGATATGTGCCATGTAGCCGGCTCAAAATATAACAGATAAGAGAGCATGAGTTAGAAAATGTGTACAATTAAAGCATAGCAGGCTACATGATTTCCCAAACTGCTCATGTGTGTGATGTGATTTATAAAAAGGATTAAGGAAAAGTGGAATTTGAGGAGGTTAAAATGTTGAGGTTTAAAGCCTCTATGAAAGCATTATACAGGCGTTAGCTGTACAGGCCTAGGCTCACCATCACTGAATCACCATTTAAAACTAATGGCTCAAGTAGTCGTTAGACTCACCTGCGGTAACGGCTGAGGTCATGCTGGAGCAGTGAAATTAAAAACACCACCGGGCTGCTGCTGTGCGTCTGGGTTCAGAACGGTTTAACGCTGACAAGCAGGAACTGTAAGTTTATTATAAAGCCCTACCCACACACACACACACACACACACACACACACACACACACACACACACACACACACACACGCTCAGCTAACGGGACCAGCCAATCATGTTGCAGAAAAACCTCAGAGGTCTACTGTAAATGGAAAAAAAAAAAGTGGTCGGAAAGTCAAAAGAAAACCCGTCCGCAAAATGAGACAGACTGAAAGAAGCCGTTACATAACTACAGGTCGACTCGAGGCACACACACACACACACACACACACACACACACACACACACACACACACTTTGAAATGTTACATTAAAGAGTTGAGTTTGAGTGTTTTATTTTAGAATAAAAACGGGGATGATGATCAATCGACAAACGTAGTGTGCGTCAGCTCGACAACCTATATAAAAAAAACAAAATCGCCATATTTTTTACATAGCAACATAGTTTTTATTGGGTGGATTTGTACGTTATTGTTCTTGATTCTGGGTGAGGTAAACGTACTTGAATAAAGGGCACTTTTAGGTAGAAAGTGTCTTTTTGACAAACTTAATTATAATTCTGAGCGGTGCAGTACTCTGCTCTGTCGACAGAGGCCCCTCAAGTGCAATTTCTGTTCAAACCACCAAAGAACAGCTGTATGCCTACAAGTCCGTGTGCCATATCATGCCATTATTAGTAGCTGTGCAGAGTACTCTGATCCTTCTACTTAAGTAAAAGTAATACCATAGTGTAAAATACTCCATTACGGCAAAACTGAGGCCTATGATACATTTGTGGGCTAATAAACCTTTGAGTAACCTATATTATTTTTTATGTTTGATTTGTATTGTGTAGCATTTTAATATGTAGCTAATCAAGTTGGGGTTGACTTTAATTACTTAATATAGTTTAATCTATTTTACATTGTACATAAAAAATTGCCTTCATGCAAGACACAGAAGTCATAGGCTTATTGAATCATCATTTCTATCACTCACACACCAATCACGACCAAATTCGACACACTATACTATGACTATTTTTGACATGCTATACTATGCATTTTTTACAACATACTACTATGACATGCTATACTATGCATTTTTTACGACATACTATGACATGCTATACTATGCGTTTTTTACGACATACTACTATGACATGCTATACTATGCATTTTTTACGACATACTACTATGACATGCTATACTATGACATTTGACATTTTTTTCAACATACGATCACTTTTTTCGACATACTATACTATGACTTTTCAATATTCTATACTGATTTTTTCGATATACTATACTGTGACTTTATTACTTTTTTCGACATACTATACTATGACTATTTTTGACATACTGTACGATGACTCTTTTTTTTCCAACATACTATAGGGCCTACTATTACTATGCCTTTATCTACATACTATACTATGACTTTGATCACTTTTGTTTCGACATACTATGACTATTTTATCACTTTTTTCGACATACTATACTAATACTTCATTACTTTGACATACTATGACTATTTTTGACATAATATACTACGACTTTTTATCTTTTTTTTCGACATACTATAGGGCCTACTATGACTTTTTCCACTTTTTTCGACATACTATGGCTTTTTTTGATACTATACTATGACTTTTTTATCACTTTGTTCAACATACTATACATTTTTTTTTACCCTACTATGACTATTTTTTACATTCTATGACTTTCAAATTTTGATATACTGACTTTTTTGACATACTATACTATACTATGACTTGTTATATTCTATACTATGATTTTTTTCAACATACTATACTATGACTTTTCTATCACATTTTTCGACAGACTATATATTACTTTTCAATATTCTATACTATGATTTTTTTTATATACTATACTGTGACCTTATCACTTTTTCGACATACTATGACTTTTTTTAACATATTATGACTATTTTTGACATACTATGACTTTTTATATTTTTTTTCCGAAATACTATTCGACGACTTTTTAATCACTTTTTATCACTTCTTTTCGACATACTAGGACTTTTTTTTAAGGTTTTTTTGGGGCATTTCCGCCTTTAATGCTATGAAACGGGGCAGAGAGGGGGAAGACATGCAGGAAATCGTCACAAGTTGGACTCGAACCCTGGACCTTCTGCATCGAGGCATAAACCTCTATATACATGCGCCTGCTCTACCAATTGAGGTATCCTGGCCATCTATGACTGTCTTTTTTTAATTTTATAATTTTTTTTTTAACACATATTGTGAACATGTGAACTTCCTTCCTTGCTTACTCTAATTCACATCCTTCATCTATTTCCCACTTTTCCAACTATTCATACTGCTTCAGCAGCTTTGTTTCATACATTATTGGTGTTCAACATTTCAATGAAATTCATACTAATTAAAACCACTCCCACTTTTCCAACTATTTTCACTACTTCTTGTGTATTTAAGCCAGCAATGCAGTGTAGCTTCAGCTTTTCAGCATTCACACGAATTTTCTGCAGGAAATGCATTTTCTAGTTTATAATCATGTTCCCATGTGAATGCAGCAAGAAACATGAAGCATTGTTAACACGGTTATTGGTGTTATTTATAAAAGATGCGTTGTAGGGGCGCCTGGATAGCTCACCTGGTAGAGCGTACGCCCCATGTACAGAGGTTCAGACCTTGCCATGGGCTGGTTCAGTTTCGACCTTTGCTGCATGTCATTCCCCCAGTCTAAGCTCGGCTATCAAATAAAAGGCCTAAAATGCCCCAAAAAAAATAATCTTACATTTTAATAAAACAAAAAAGACCCAGAAGACAAATCTGAGAGGAAAAACACATATTCAGAGACAGTTAAAACATTGGAGAAAAAAAAAACTGGTTGCAGGTGTGCTAATAAAGACAGGTGTGTAAGCACATTTGGTAATGGCACATTAATCCTGTCCCGTACCGTTTAGGAGGCAGGCTATGTACACAAGCCTCATGCTTACTCATTGTTTATTATTTAGCAACTCTTGAGTTGCTATAAAAGCATGTATTCATACCATGCAGGTAAACCTGTTGTTCTGACTTCTCCTGTGTCAGCCTGACACGATAGGTAAGTGTTGTAGGAGGGGCATGTAATGAATTATGCCTTTAGCTGCACAGGTTTAGGTTGCTGCCTCTGTCCTCAGCGTTCACTCGCTGCCGGGGGAGCTTGGGTAACATGTGTGACGGCGATGGGCCATGGGACTCCTGATAATATGAACTGGGCTGGACTACTGCAGGTCAGTGAGTCAAAAGCAATGCAAGGATTATCCATTCTGAGGGTGTCTAATTACTGTGTCAGTGTTTCAGATTGATAGAAAAGGAGTAACTTAGTGTAGCTGTAGAGGAACCGAGGAGTTTTGGGGCTACATAGGCTATATAAATTATTCCCATTCAGAGCCGCTTAAAAAAAAAACTGCAGAAATATATACAAATGTGATTTTTATTTTTGTAAAGCCAAACCCATGCTTTGCTATTTACTTTGTTTTTTTGTGCGTGTTGGGTTGTGTAAGAGTAATTGGTTGGAGATAAGTGAGGGGCATCACATTACCTTCATTGTGCAGTTGGCTGCTTTCAAAAAGGGGTCATTGAGGCATGAAGTTTAAACCTTATCACCACCAGGGAACCTTATCACCACCAGGGAAAACTTCTATACTATGTCAGTTTCAAGTGCAACAAAAAATAGCCAAAATAAAAAAAATGCTGCTTCTTTATAAAAAAAAAAGAAAAAAAAATTACTTTCTCACAGTTTGTTTCTTCTTCCATCAGAATTTGCTGGTTGTGGTCCATCTGCAGCAGATCATATGTGGTTCTGTCCGGTTTTCTATCCCAGAGGAACAGGATCCTGGTATTCTGGTGGGCTCACTTAGTAAACACTTTCCACCTCCTTACCAGCTCCTGACCCAGGAGTATCTGTGGACGGACAAAAACACGGGGAATTTCTACACCACTGAGCAAAAGATGGATCGCGAGGCCCTCTGCCCTGAGGAGACAAAAGCTGAGGAATGCATTATTTTACACAATGCTGTCGTGGGGCCCTCAGGAGACCTTATACAGTTCCCTGTGATCATAGAAGACATCAATGACAATGCACCTCATTTTGAAAACAGTGTAATACACCTAAGGGTGTCTGAGGACGTGACTGTGGGGACCAGTTTCTTATTGGATGACCAGGCTCAGGACAGGGATGCCGGACATAACGGCAAGCTTCATTACCAGCTAAAAGATTCCGCTGGAGTTTTCAGTTTAAAGGTGGAAGAAGACGAACCCGTCATCCTGTTGGTTGTGCAAACAGCTCTGGATAGGGAGACTCGGGACCTGTATCAGATGGCGCTGGTGGCCACCGACTGTGGCTCAGAGCCTTTAAGTGCTACAGCAACTTTAATAGTCACAGTGACAGATGTTAATGACAACTGTCCAAGCTTCAGCTCTGACAGCCCCCGCAGTGTCACCGTCCCCGGAGACTCCCCAAAGAACATGCTGGTTGCTCAGGTCAGAGCCACAGACCCAGATTCAGGTCCGAATGCCGCCATCGTATACTCCCTCAGTCCCAAAGTGTCTGAGCGGGCCAAGAAGCTCTTTAGCCTCGACAGCCTCACTGGGTACATCAGACTAACACAGGACCTCCAGAGTGACAACAGCGAGGAGCTGCTGTTGAAAGTGTTAGCTAGCGGCCATCACTGCCCCCCAGCAGACTCTCAGGTAACCGTAACCGTGCTCCCCAAAGTGAACCAAGAGCTGACGTTCGAGATCAGGTTCATAGCAGAGCATCAAAACCAGACTGTGGTGTTACCAGAGAACCAGCCCCCCACCGTCTTAGCCGTTTTAGAGCTTCATGGTGACAGCAGCTTGAAAGGCTCATCTCTTGCCATTGAGAGCGAGGTGCCTTTCACCTTGAGCCAACAGAATGGCAAATATCTGCTTTCCACATCAAAGCCCCTAGACTATGAGATGAAAAGCGAACATCATATTTCTGTGGTAGTGCATGGGAGATCAGCCGAAGGATCTGTGATCACTCCTTACAGGCATGTGATCCGGTTGTTGGTGGCAGATGTCAATGATAATGCTCCGCAATTCCTCCAGTCACACTACCAGCTGGAGGTGGAGGAAAACAACCAGCCAGGAATGTCACTGCTGCGTGTCTCGGCGTCAGACGCAGACAGTGGATACAACGGCAGGGTGACGTACAGGCTGGACAAACGCACGTCTACCACGTTTAACATTGACCCTGTGACAGGTCAACTGTCAGTGTCAGCCTCTCTGGATAGGGAACAGCAGGGTGTACACAAAATCACTGTGTTTGCACGAGATAGCGGCTCTCCTCCCTTGGAGTCAGTGGCCACAGTATCCATTTGTGTTCTGGACCAGAATGACAATGCACCTGTTTTTCTAACCCCTCACTTCATCTTTTTTATCCCCGAGAATGTACCACCGTTTGCCCAGGTGGGGAGGGTTGGGGTGACGGACCCAGACGAAGGAGAGAATGGGAAAACGGAGTTGTATGTTGTAAACAGCAGTGAACCTTTTGTTGTGGATAACACCCAGGGGACACTGCGCACCACCACCCACTTGGACCGCGAGACAGACGACCGCTATGAACTCTACCTGCTTGCTGCCGATCGTGGGCACCCAGCCGCTTTGACTTCCACTGCCAGGGTAACTATCTTTGTGGAGGATATCAATGACAACCAGCCAAAAGTGATCCTTCCCAGCAGCAACTCCTCATGCCAGACTGTCTCTTCGGCAACCATTGCAGGCACCATAGTAACAAAGATCTATGCCGTCGACGAGGACTCGGGGCTGAATTCGGAGATTACATACACCGTTGTGGCGCCGAAGCCAGCGCAAAACAGCAGCCCCTTCCGGGTGGATTTGATGACGGGGAACATCACCGTAGCTCAGCAACTTCTACGGAAAGACCTGGGAATGCATCACCTGTTCATTGTGGTCAGAGATGGGGGGAAACCAGCTCCACTTTATACCACCGTCTGGGTTAATCTGTTGATCAATGAGAGCATGGGGCCCTGCCACTTAGACAGGGCGCCCACCTGGACAGGGACAGCTGACTTGGTTCAAACCCCCTCAAAGGCCCCCATCTGTGAGGTGGAGGACACTAGATCTGCTCAGCTGACACTGTTTGTAGGCCTGGGTATGATGCTGGTGTCCACATGTTTGCTTGCGGCGACAGCTGTTTTATACCTGAAGCAGAAGAGAAGAAGTCTACAACAGAACAAGCGGGGACACATTGAGGAGAATGAGATTCCACTCAGGCTCAAAGACAAATATTACTCTGATGACTAACAGAATAAAGCAAGCAATGTGTGTAATCCTCACTGGCACTTTGTCAAGGATGAAATCAGCCTGTGAATTAAATACATTCTGAATATTTGTCAAAGGCTTCTTGCATTTTGATAATCAAATTCGGTGAATTATTCTGATATAGTGTATTCAAACACTGTGAAATTGCGACATTCTGTGGAAATAAAGCGGATATATTTCCTGATAAGCTGCCAACAAAGCGTATAAAAAGGTGATCTGATAAGTGAAGTATTTGAAGTTACCAGCAGGGACTTGTAGACAAATACGCAACACTGTAATTTGACACAGGTGATGTGTACAGTACTAGCCACTATAAGATAAAGCTCATCACAGCAAGGCATTGCTAAAATACCAGTATTACAGTCACTATCTTTAGGGATTATTATCCATCACGCCTGCAGTGGGAAGAAGACTGAGGTAATGGTCCACTAAGTTGATTGGGTCTTTCTCAGATTTCCGACTCGAGAGCGATGGGGAGTCTAAAAGTATTTAGACACATAAAGGGGTTTAATGTTCCTCCGGTGGGGAGGTGATGAAAGTCTCTCAAGAAGCAGCTCTGAGACGACCGCAGGAGGCGGAGTGCAGCTGTGGACAGGTGAGAGGCGGCAGAGGAGAGGCACACCACCATCTCAAGTCACAGCCTCACACCTGTTACCCGATAGCGCCACTTCTCACTCACAGAGCTGGATCACACCCAAAAGGTAGAAAAACCTACTGTACTGCACCCAGTAACCCAACAGCTTGTTGTTTTGATGACAGATGTTTGGAGCGAAACCACACTGCGTTCAAAGAAATCTTTAAAAAAAAAGGCACTTGCTCTGATACATTTGTAAGCTGCAGGAACAACTGAGATATCAAAACCAGGTTAAGTGATGCATAAAGTATGAATGAGTCAGGGTAAAATGTGTTTACAAATCTGTGAACACACAATTACACAAAGAGGGCAGGCTAATTGTCTTAGCTTTCACAAAATAAAATGCTTTGTGTTGTCCTTGCGGTATAATAAACTATTGAGCAATCCTTTCGAGATACATCTGTGTTAGAGGAAAGGAGGAAAGCCACGAGTCAGAGGTTGTAAAACAAAATGTACACCCACCTGGTTAGTGGAGAACAAGGCTTGTATAACACGAGTGGTGTTTCTCTGAGGATTTATGAGCTAGCAGCTCCAAAATAAATAATCTAAGAGAGTTGTACTGTGACACTAACTACAATAACAGAGGAAATAAAAGGGCCAAATAACAAAGTGTCAAATTAAAGAAGCCTTTTAACATAAGGAGTTACATATTGCGTTAGATTAAAACATGTACAAATTACTATTAAAACCTTTGTGGTTCAAAAAAGACATTTTTTTTACCTGGTTGACAAAATGTCTAACATCCTTACAGATTGGATTGTTGGAGCATCATGTTTAAATAGATTCTTTTTGACAAAACTGACTTTTCTCAAGAAAATGAATAGTATTGTGGGAGACAACGTATGTGCTTGCTACTGTAAAAAAAATAAAAAATAAAAATGCTATGGCAGGAGAAAGCCTGCCATCTACTGGACGCAGGTGAAGCCAAATCTGGCTCTTTAGTTCTGGTATTTTGCCAGAGGGTGTAGATGAATCAGAGGACAGTCTCTCACTCAGTCACAGTCAGGTCAGCTGAGATCAGTAATACTTCCCTGTTGCATTCTGCTCTGCTCATCTCATCTTAATCAAATTCAGTTTTTGGGGTTATGGGGTTGCATGATCTGACGTGGCCAAAAGAAAAACGATTATTTCTGAGAAACAGATCAGGGGTTTTATGATCACAAATGACATAACAATCCAGTCTAATTAAAATAACAGTGATGTTTTTCTTATCAAAGAAACTTGATGTTGTGATGCTGGGAAATACCCATCATTGCCCCTCAACTACAAATTAAATGGCTTAAATGGCATTATCTGACTTGAGTAATCCACATAATCATGGTCTGTGAATGCCACTTCAAGCTTTGCTTTAAAACAATAAATAAAAAAAAGGAACATTCCAGGACTAAATAGACCTATTTAAGAGATAAAGGATAAAGCGCATATCGGTTTTGCCAGCTGGGATCTTTCTATGTGCATTACTGTATCTCAAACACTGCAGTCAAACTGGTAGTATCTGATTAATTTCTTAAGTGTAAAAAGGATCACCTGACCGTCCACAGGCTCGTATTGTTGGTGTAACTTCAGACAAATCACCTATACTGTTCATGGACAAACAGCGTCTCATCATTCCCATAGACCATCTGCATGATCCACGGTTTGGTTTATCAGGCTGAAAATCTTGCCATGGGCTTTTAAAGCAGAAGGCCTTGAAGAACCAGTGACTCTATCCCCTGGAAGTGTGATGGCCAACTCACAGAGGAGGAAAGGTTTGTTAATATGGTGGGGGGGGAGAGAGAGAGAGAGAGAGAAAGAGAGAGAGAGAGAGAGAGAAACGTTCCCTCTTCTGTATTTGCATAAGAAGTTGCAAGTTGCTCTCTCTATGCGTCAACAATAAACTGAGGCGCGTAAGAACCTTGACCTCCTCATTATTCTCCGCCTTGAAGTTCATTGAAAAGCGACATTGTTTCTCTAAGATTGCACTTGCAGTCATCAGCGGGTCTGTCCATTGTTGGGGGGGAACAGAAAGCGAGTTGAGGTTGATATACGGGGGCCGGAGACCAGTTGCGCATATCATCAGCGGACCAGCTGCAGTGCAGGCAGCAGTAGCCAACAAGTCCTGAACGCATCCTTCCAGACATGGGTAAGAAACTCCAGCCACTTATTATAGCTTTTTAGCCTATAGAATACGTCACATTATCAAATCTGCATTTTATTTTCATGTGATTGCACGCCGATATGAATGGGACCTTGAAAGGGCATCAGAAGTTTTCAATGTTTTTTTTTTTTGTCACTTTAGAGGTCGGCTACTCGCCGGCTGATGTTCCACTGATATCATGAGATTTATTTCATGCTCGAGATGGCAGGGCTACTTTCAGAGGAGCCTTGTCGCATTTGCTTTCGGTCGTAATCGTTCTAAATTTTATTTTAAAAAGCCGAACTTGGCCTCAGCTTTGCATTTTGTACCAAACGAGGTGTGTATTTTCATTTGAGTCACAGAGACTGTGGGCAGCTTGGTTCAGAGGGCTTCCGCTCTTTGTTCGGGCTGGTGATGTCATTAATTAGTTAATTGGTACAAGGTGTATCTCAAGGCGTGTGGGCTAATATTGGTTGGACTGATGTTTAAAGTTCTGATGCTGTTTAGCTACTTGTAGTCTACTTGCGGTGACCAGAATCCTTTGTGACCTACTTTAATGCAGCTCTTTCCCACCTAATGGAACAACACTGCAACAATCTGTCTGTTATTTGCTAGTTTCTCACAGTTTATCTTTTAAAACTCCCTCTTCCATGCCACAGTAAAACTATGCCATCTGAATGACAGTAGTTTGCCTCTCTCTCACACTACACACAGCCATGTAGATGTGTTCAATTAAAGAGCTATCTATTTGCCCCTCCTGCCATCTGTGTTTACTGTAATGGTACCAACCAGTCTGTCTGCTTCCATTGTGCGTGTGTCTGTGTGGATGCACGCTTGCAAGCGTGTAATGGCACACATGCACACAGTTGCATTGTTTGTTTTATAGATTTGCTTTTTCCATCCTCTTCCAGCACAGACAGCTCCCCACTATCACTGTCTTGTTCCCATGTCTCCCCAGAAGGGTGTGTGTGTGTGTGTGTGTGTGTGTGTGTGTGTGTGTGTGTGTGTGTGTGTGTGTGTGTGTGTGTGTGTGTGTGTGTGTGTGTGTGTGTGTGTGTGTCAAGCATAGAGGTTCCTCTGGCCTTTGTTTGCTTGACATTGGTGGCTCTTGTACCCCCATGATGGTGCGAGACAAAGACTGTTGTCTCTGCAGTCACAAAAGCAGCCTCTCTCTCTCTTTCACTTTGTTTCTCTTCTCCTTCCTCCCCCTTTTCTCACACTCTCCATGTTGGGTTGTGAATGGAGTCAGGGTGCGAGCCGGGGTCAGAGCAGACACATCCCCATGCCCTTGGCCCTTTGGCATCCATTCAAACAGCACATGACTATTCGGCAGAATGCACAGCTTTGCCAAGTATAAGGGAATGAAAGTGTAAACTGCTTCGGCTAGGCTCAGCTTTTAAATGAAACCTTATTTACCTCTAGTTGTTATCTAGGTATGCAGATAGTTTCAGTTTTTTTGTGCCCAGGTTTTGAGATCTCTAAGATTTCTGCCTCCAGCCCAATTCAATTGAATTCCGCATGATGTTCACACCATAAAAAAATGCCTGAGTTCCTCCTGCTCTGGATAATCCAACCATCACTATGGAAACTATTGACAGGAAGTTCTGTGACTCATCCAGCATAACAGAAAAATATTGATTGAATTATTGCGGGTCGACAGACAATTAATTTCACCAATATCATTGGTTATCAAGCCTCTCTTTGGGGTAGTGGCCCGTTTTGGTAGGACAAATCAAGACTTTCAAAGACGTCGACTTGGGCTCTGAGAAACTGCGGTTGACATTTAACCACTATTTTTGACAGACTAAATTAATTATTGATTTAATCAATAATGAAAATGGTATCAGTTGCAACCCTAGTTTCGAGCAGCACAAATTAAATTCTATTTTTTCCTTGACTGTCTTATGTTTTACAAGAAAACACCTACCCTACATTGTACTGGGCTTAGGCTCACTTTTTACATTGGATCAAAGCCTGTCTGTCATATTGCATCAGTTAATTATGTGCCCTGACTTTCATGGTGCTGCGTCTTGACTAACAGGTTGCTATGACTGCTGTATGCGCTGTTTGGGTGGGGTGCCATACTGCTCTCTGGTCGCCACACTGCTGTGTTTCTCTGGCATTGCCCTCTTCTGCGGTTGTGGGCACCAGGCACTCACAGAGACAGAGAGACTCATCGAGACTTACTTTGCCCGTAACCTTCAGGACTACATCACCCTCGCCTACATGTGAGTGGTACATTTAAGCTTCCATCGTTAGTGACATCTTTTTAACCTTGTGATGGGATTTCTCTGGATTTAGTGTCTATTCAGAAGGTTTAGGTTCTTTGTAACCCTGAGTTTTTCTTTTTTTTCTTCTCAGCATCCAATATTTCCAGTATGTCATCTATGGTTTGGCCTCCTTTTTCTTCCTCTACTGCATCGTGCTGTTGGCCGAGGGCTTCTACACCACAAGCGCTGCCAAGCAAACCTTTGGAGAGTTCAGGAGCACCATGTGTGGCCGCTGCCTCAGCTCCTCGGTGAGAGGGCCCGGAGTGGGACAAGTAAAGGGGGATTGGAAAGATTGGATGGGATTAATACACATATCACTCCCTGGTGGGTGCTGAGCCGAAAATCTTAAAGCTGCTAAAAATCTTTGGGGACATGCAAAGATAAGCATACAGTGTGTGTTTGAGCAGTGGAGGGGGGGGCTTGAGTGGTTGGTAGAAGAGGAAGAGAACCGAGAGTGAGATAATAAGTAAAGCTAATCAGAGAAAAAGTAAACGTGGTCACTATCTGAATCACTGCTCATATATACGCTCTCAGATTACGTGCATCAGTTTATTGTGTTTATTCTGCTCCCTCCTCGTACAGTTTATTGTGATGACATACATACTGGCTGTGCTGTGGCTGTTGGTGTTTGCCTTCTCCGCCCTGCCTGTCTACTTCTTCTATAACATGGATGCCACCTGCCACACCATTGATGTTCTGACCGAGACCCCAGCGAGTATCAACCAGCTTTGTGTTGATGCAAGACAATACGGTAACACAACACCTTTTTAATGGCAACAAATGAGGCTCTCTCGATAATCATATCAACAAATTCCATGAAAAGCCCAATATGGGAAGTCAAAAAGTATTAAAAATGAACAAAAAACATTGTTGCATTTGGTCTTTTCATATGATTTGTGGACAATGAGAAAAATATAGAATAGTGCCATTTTTATCCTTGGATTGTCTCTCTGCTTAAAAGATAGAAGTGAATAAAGAAATTTGATTTTTAACAGGGCTCCTGCCATGGAATGCAGTGCCAGGGAAAGCTTGTGGTATGACTCTGTCCACTGTTTGCAAGACCAGAGAGGTAAGAACCAGGGAATAAATGCCACTCTGCAGTCATGTTCTATTTACCTGACATGAACTGAAGACCCATGTCATCACCACTAATGCAAATCTCTTATTTCCTTTTAGTACCGAATGACCTATGACCTCTACATTGCTGCCTTCGCCGGTGCAGGCATCACTCTCTTGGCTCTGGTGAGTGATTATGCTTCAGCCGGGGCCAATTTGGCTGCGCTTCCACAGTGGGGTACAATAGCGTTATATGGCTCATGTGACTTAGTGACGCTCAAAGTGTAGGCGGTGAGGCATCTTAGGCCTCCATGACTGATGATTTTTGTACTATTGCTCTCTGTTCCTCTTTCTCAGCTGACACAAACATCATAATAGTGCTGTAATGTCTGGTGGTTTTCCAGCCAGGCAAATGGTGCACCCATTATACTCTCATGCTCCATTA
This sequence comes from Perca fluviatilis, assembly GCF_010015445.1. NCBI lineage: Eukaryota > Metazoa > Chordata > Actinopteri > Perciformes > Percidae > Perca > Perca fluviatilis. Next base: position 16,955,034 of record NC_053121.1, read on the forward strand.
CAGAAGCTGTTATACAGATGGTATCTGTTATCAAATGAATGCCATTAGCAGTTAATCATAATTTCTTTCTTATTTCTAGAGTTTCTTGTGGATTTTTCTCCTCTTTACTTGTTTTCTGACACTCCCTGTCTCTGCTTGTCCTTCCATAGCTGACCTATACTGTGTCAACCACCTATAACTTTGCGGTTCTTCGGTATCTGGGGAGAAAGGGCATAGGTGCACGGTGTTAGGCTCACCAGCTTCCTGTCTGCTCTATCACTACTTCACCACCAACATGGGGATTTAAAGGGACTGCAACAATTCTCTCCTCCCACATCATCTGCACAGAACCACCTCTGGTCATGGACTCTTAAAAATGTTGTCTTTGTATTTTTACTTCTCTTGATGGAAAGAGTATTATTGTTTTATTTTTTATGTGTGAGGTGCGTCTGCTGCATATACATGCAGTGAGTCTTAATCAGTATTTCCTATGCCATGTCACCAAAATATTTGTAAATTATTCCTCTTGTTGCTTGCTGACGTTCGTGTCTAAAATTCTTTTCTGCTTCCCGTCGCACTCAAAATACAAATAACCCAGCACTAATAAATTAACATATGTAAGAAATAACCACCAATCTGCGACGCATGTGCTGCTAGAATGCAGCTGTTGCAGAGAATAGGGATTATAGGTTACCATGGCTGCCATCCTTCACATCTGGTTGCCATGGTGGCAGACAAGCACGCATTTGCAGTCTCACGCTGACCTCAGGACTTTTCTCACGGGCTGGAGAAAAGCCTCAACAATGCAGTCATGCCTGTTTTAAAAGCTAGCCAATAAGGAGCCAGTTGTTGGGGCCACCGGCGCTACAGGTCTCTGCTAAGGGTTATATTACATGTCAAGGGAGAGGTTCGTCCAGACAAAGAGAGGGTTAGACCTCTCTAAAGCCTCAATGCAGCTCTTCTGGGACAGCAACCACACACACCCACACCATCCACATGCTGCTGCATGACCCCCACCTCCCTCTCAATAATTGAAGTGATGGAGTCAGACAGAGTGAGGGGGACTGAAGGAATTTAAAATGTATTTTTGAATAGTTTCTTTCTGACAAAGGGACATACTTGTTTAGTTTTGATCTAGAAAGGTCTAAAATCATTTCTCATAATTTTGAGATGGCAAAAGCACTAGGTGCTAACTTATCGAGTGACCTCGTATTATTAGACTTCAAACACATTGTTGAGGTGCGACTCCCCCCTGCTGTTAATGCATGACTGAGGTACTTTTATAGAGATAGGACAGCTTTGTTTTGTCTCTTATTCTTTAGGAATTTTGTTGTAGTTATTGTATAACACATCTTTTTACTTACCGTAGCTGAATTTACTACCACTTTTACACTTTGGGTATTACTAACAAACGCCTTTGCAGCATAATAGGTAGATTATTCCATTTGGTGTAAGCTTTACCCAGCTCTAAGTGGTGGATTTGTCAAATGGCAGCTGGCTGTTTGATTTTTATTTTTTTTTTGTGTGTTGGTAAAATTTGATAATAAAAAGAATATTCTTTTGAAGTATTTGTGCAGAGTGCCTCTGAAAACCTTTGGTCTGTAGCCTGTGTGGAAGTGCGGTGTCTGGTGGTGTAGTGTCACAGTGTTTAACTGGCGCTCCATCCTTGGCTTTCTGCCATAACTAGGGGCCAAGGTGTTTTGTATTCTCTCCTCTTGTGTCCACAGGTGCACTGTTCTCTGCACTTGGCTGTGAACCAGGTGTACCTGAGGAAGCTGATGCACAGGACAAAAGAGGAGAGGAGAGTCTTTGACCTGTTTGGAAGGTTGCAGAGTGACAGAGGGGGGACACTGGGTTGTCCATACCCTTCAGACACATCTGACATCTCGTGACAGCGTCTCTGGTTTCGCAGCAGGAGCTTTTCATGATGACCATCACAATTGTTGTTTTGTGAAGTGTACAACTTTATAGTACTTGGTAAATTTATTCCCTTCATTATTTTGATGCTTTCATTAAAATATAGGCTAGTGTATAAAGTCGTAAAATGGTACAAATGCAGTTGGGAGCCATGACAGTTCAATATGTTGTGTGCATCTCCTATAATGTTCTGCATTTGACCAGTGTCTCTAGAATCTATACTTTCTGTATATTTCCTTAAGTCAGACATTTAGTTTGAACGGCAGACATGATTTATTTTTTTTTTATTTTCTGCCCAGGTCTGTTTTTCCAGTATGCGGTGCATGCTTGATTTCCTTTTTAATGAAGAGGGAATAAACAATGTTCACTGTGGCCTGGGTTCCCACACATACTTGGTCATTCAATGACATTTAAGCTTTCGTGTGATGAAATTCAAACAAGGTGTGTTTGGGGATTAAAATTCAAGACCTGTTTTACTCCATTTGTGCTGAAAAATGTAGTAATGCTTTGTTTAAACACTGCTGCTTATTACTGCTAATATTCAGGCTTTTTTTTTCCTGATGATGAAAAGACTGCTAAAAGGTGGAGAGCTGAGGTATTCCGAATAATCTGAGTGACCTATTTTAGTTTTAAAAATAGTTTGTCATTTTTAAGGCAATTTATTTAATGAATTTTCAAGGCATGAGCACAAACACCACAGACAAGATAGTGCCTCCATTTGGTATGTCGCATGTTTTATTTGTAGCCAAGCACTGGAGAGTATTTGTCGCTTTGCCAGCATGTTGGCACAACCAGTCTTATCCTCTGTAGTGCAAAAAGAGGAGTTAAGGGAAGTTGTCCAATAGATCAACACGTAATCAAGATGAACAGTCTTTCACACAGCTTTAATCACACTTATGGGTTGAGCACTGAGGGTGAGACAGACGTTCAGTGTCATTTTGTACATTAATATAAAATGATGCCCTTTGCAATTTACATAAGCCATTAATATGGACAGCCCAAAGAAATACGTTTTCACATTCTTAAATATTACAGCGACATTAAAAAGAAAAAATACTGACAAGACAGGGTTGCAGTGATATGACATGAGAGCAACATCCTGTAGGGTTATGCTACCAGTTTATATATTCAAAGTACCCTCTGATTCTCAGATAAACACTGTGATAGGCTACATTATCTGAACGGATCAAAACTGAAATAGTACAGTAAAGAAACAAAAGTATTCAGTTTAATCCAGAAAACATTAACACTGACACATAAGCTAACAGCCCTTATTTTTGCTTTGACGTAATGTAGGCTACAAGCTTGATTTTGTTACAATGCCCTACTCCGTAAACAGTTAATAAAGTTTCTCTCATATTGCGGTGAGTACTAGTACTCAACATACCTTTACAGTAATCATATGAACAAGCTGTTCATTTTAAGCCTACATTAAACCAAAGAACCATGTAATAAGTAAATATGACTGTACCTGATTAGATACTTTCACAGTGAGGCTCCTGCAATGTTCACCATTAGTCTGCACACATTGAAATATGATGCAATTATTGACTTAAAAGGCAAATCTCAGGCTGAGAGAATACACGAGACCTCCAACAAAACAGAAAAACGGGTATGAGAACATGCATTATAATAAGAACCATGGTGACTGTGCATTCAGAAGATGAAAACAATTCATCTCATTTATGCAACAGGTTTGGTTGTTTGAGTAGACAGCACAATATAATGTTTCAGCAGCAATCAAAATCCTGATGTGAATGATTTTTGACCATGTTAAACTTAGTTTGAAGCATTGAATATCAGCACATTATTTTTTCAAACCATACAGGCAAAAACAATGCCCTCCGATAGCAGTAAAACCAAAGGGAGCCTGTATTTAAAAACATTTAAATAAAAGTAAAGTACCATCCAGCTGAAAACGAGTAAACATTAAGTTGTCAGAATATTTAGTTATACGTTTCACTCAATACTGTTAAGAATGTACAGAAGAGGTGATACTAATGTGTGCACAACGCATGAGTAGTAATGACCCTATCCTTGTGTTCAGGCTATTTCACATTCAGCTGAGACCTAGAATGACCAGACAGACAGCACAAGGCATTTGGCCCCCCAAATTCAGTTGACGAACTTTCAAAAGATTTGGGGACTTTAGCCTTAAGTGTTTGCCCTTTTGCCAGAAATCTAGGTTTCATCTTTGACCCAGCATTAAAATTTGACAAGCAAATTAGTTCTGTTGTCAAATGTAGCTTTTTTTCATCTCAGGACTATTGCTAAACTAAAATCCTTCCTCTGTCGTAAGGACTTGGAGATTGTTGTTCATATTCTTATTTCGTCTCGTATTGACTACTGCAATTCCTTGTATTCTGGGATTTGCCAATCATCTTTATCACGCCTGCAGCTTGTCCAGAATGCGGCTGCTAGATTGTTGACTGGTACCAGAAGGAGGGATCATATCTCCCCGATATTGGCTTCTCCTTACTGGTTACCGGTCGCCTCGATTTTAAGGTAATGTTACTTGTTTTTAAGGCATTACATGGATTGGCCCCTTTATATATTGCTGATCTTCTTACCCTGCATCACTCCTCCAGGAACCTAAGATCGTCTAATCAGTTCCTTTTAGCTATTCCACAGTCTCTGATGAAAACAAAGAGTGATCATGCCTTCTCCGTTGTGGCCCCGAGACTCTGGAACAAACTTCCCATTCATATTAGGTCCTCCTCTACTGCCGAGATCTTTAAGTCTCGTCTTAAAACACATTTTTATTCTTTGGCGTATGATTTAGTTTAGGGACATTTGTATAGAAGTGTGTTGTTTGTATGATGTTCATTGTGTCTATATTTTTATTGTCTTCCTTTGTTTTTATAACATAATATAACTTTGTACAGCACTTTGTTCAGCCTAAGGTGGCTTTAATTGTGCTGTATAAATAAATTGACTTGACTGATATATCAGGAAAGCACAGGAGACCTTCAGAATAGGTTAAAGGACTGGAATGTTGAGGCCAGACGCGCAATCAACAAGGCAGGCACGAGATTACAAACATGCCATAATTATGAAAATTGTCGATTCTAATAATTACAACCTCCTCTATACATCAGGAAAACAGACTGAAATCAGCCCTTGATCGAACAGAATACACGTCCGTAAAAAACACAAACGGATCTGCTTCACAGAAAAATAAACAGCGGTTTATCAACAACAGCAGCAAAAGCAGTATTACGTTTTAACTTCGAGAAACACTGAAACAGGCCCATGTACATAAATCATGGGAAATAAAAATGATCTAATAATGCCTAGCTCGTACACCTGCCACATCTAGCTACACAGTAGTGCAGTGGTAATACATATAATAGACAAATGAATAAGGGCACCACATTAGCGTGTACCCAAAGCTTACAGGCAGAGCTGTGAAATGAAAGTTTACAGTTCCCTTCCCACTGAAGACAAACACTGTCATCCTGCTTTTTAAAGCAGCAGTATTTTAAGTTCCTCGTACCTCAAATCATATTGGTCATCATGCTGATGTTGGGGCTTCTCATGCATAAGATCTGCATGGATTGTGTCCAGAAAATACATTAGCTCTCCACTTTTGCTGAAGGATCTGATAACAAGAAAATGTGATGTTGTATTCAAAGTCCATTTAAAACCCAGAAAAAATCCGCTCATGGACGAACTGTTGAGCAGTTACAAGAACAACTATATGTTGATGTGCCAAAGTGTGCTCTTGTGTAGAGTGTGCTCTTCAAGAGAGGACTGGTTGCTCTCATCCACTGTATGGTGTAACATTTGAATCATTTGAATTAAAATAAATGCTCTGAAAGCACAATTTGATACAACCCCTGCATAGGCAGACAAAGCTGACGCTGGGTGAAAATGTGTTTGTGCAACAATACTGAAAGCAGACATAGTACAAAGGATGAGTGTGCCTGTTACAGTGTGCCTGTACCTTGGTTAGAGCAATAATTCAGCTGAATCATTTACACAGCCCTCAGGGCAGCTGCATCTTATCCACATTATGTTTAGGGGACACTGTACTCAATACCTTGTACCTACAGTATGTGTACCATTAACAATATCTCTACTGGCTCTCAAAACTGCCATGGGCAGGTTCCAGACAAATAAATTAAGACAAGGTGGATTCCCACCTGACCAATCAGCAGCAAGACGTGCGAGAGGTTTTGCGGTTGCCATGGAGATCGATAGTACTACTCAGTAGTGTATGGTCAATCTGGTCCTCAGCAGCCAGAACCTCCCTGACAGCTGCCTCGAATGCAGCTGTGACATTAGTGTCATCCTTAGCACTTGTCTCAAAGTAAGGGCAGCAGCCGTTCTCTTCACACCAGGCCCGTGCCTCGTCCTCCCCCACCTCCCTCCGCTCCATGTCTACCTTATTGCCCAGCACCACAAAAGGGAACCGCTCAGGGTCTTTAACATCCGAGTAGTACATGAACTCCTTCTTCCAGCAGCCGAGATTCTGGAAGCTTTGCAGGTCGTTTACAGCAAATGTGAGCAGGCAACAGTCGGCGCCTCGGTAGAAAGGTGTGCGCAGGGACTTAAAGCGCTCCTGGCCTGCTGTGTCCCAGATCTGAAGAGTGACCAAGCGCCCATCCACCTCCAGGTCCCGGTTTAGGAACTCCACGCCGATGGTGTGAAAGGACTGGGAGTCAAAGCGGTCTGTGACATAGCGGTTCATTAGGGAGGACTTGCCCACTCCACCGTCGCCCAGCAGGATCACCTTCAGGAGCAGGCTCTTCCCGCTCATCATGTTTCCTCCCACCCAGCAAGGCCTCCACACCACGTGGCAGACCAGGGTCAATTTAACCTAGAAAGAGGAAGAAATGCAAAAATAGATATTTACTACACATTTAAAGGGAAATGCGAATCACTATTGGGGAATAGGAAATGAAACATACTGAATTCTCAGCCACACAGTCTGTGGGCTTGACTTCGCTGATGATTCAGTCTAAATACCTAGGGGAAAAGACTGCTGTTTTAGCAACATTTGCATTTAACCTAAAATGAACCTTATTGACAGCAAATGAAAGGGAGATGTGTAATGGTTGACTAGTTTCAGGGATGAATGACAGGGGTGAAGGACCGAGATATCTACCAAAGGTCTCTGGTTGGAGCTTTGAGCTGAAAGACTACAGCCTTGTTGTTTACTACAAGACACACTATTATATAGGCTTGGGTCGGTGTAAACTTTTTCTAATGTAGGCTAGTTTTTAATTTGCCAGATTATGTCATAGTGACAAATGCCGGTTCAACCGGTTTACAATCAAACCGGTTTAATTTGGTACACCGGACCAGACCAGTAAAAACAGACACTGACCCAACTCTACACAGTAATACTGACTCATGATAACCTACCCACGTATAGGGCTGGGTACCAATATTTGATCCTTTACGCACGGACCAAATCACCTCCATAGTATCGAGTATAGAAAAATGTCATTCAATACCGAATTCCAATACTTAAGTATAATACTAAGTAAATCTCATCAGCGTTAGTGAGCCAATAAGCATGCAGCATGCTTATAATATTTGATAATGCTGGTGATTGGCTGCCTACACATTGTAGAGTCATGCACGAAATATCACTCCCCTCATGCCTAAACCTAACCAATCCAACCAACAAAGGCAACGAGTACTAGCCAATCAGAAGCAGAGTTGGGTGGGTCATGCTTTCACCATCCTAGGAAAGGGCTCACTTTGTGTGTTGTTGTATTTTGAGAGGCTTGACTACAGTGTGCGTCACATATGTATAAAGGAGCTAACAAATAAAAGATTTTTTTTTTTACCTTAATGTGTAATGTTATTTCTTTTTGTTAAAATGGATTTTATAAAATTGGTATCGAAAAAAGTATCGTTCAGGAACCGGTATTGGATTTACGGTAACGTTACAGGAATCGAAGATTTTTGAACGATACCCAGCCCTACATATCTAGCTATATGCTTGCCAGCTATAGCGTGGGACATGAACATTATACTACATAATTTCAATACATCAGTTTTATGACATATAACAGGTGCAGTGTTGGAGTCCTACGCCACAACAACAGGGGCGAGTCAGGATCATGAGCTGACACGACCACAAACAAATGCTACTGTTGGCAACTGTGACAGCAGCTAAAAACTCTAATAAAACTGCTTCGTCGATGGTCTCAGCGAATGTGCTTCAGAGCAGAAGTTAACTAGCTAGGAACCGAAACGGGTAATTGAAAAGGCTTTTGAAAAACTATATTGCAGCAGACAATAACACTGTTGTGTAGCGGCTGCATCCCAGCCAACTAACAAGCTATCCCGGCTAGTGTGGTGGCTTGTTGACATTCTATCCCGTCAGGCTAATCGTTAGCCTCAGTGTGCGACTATAAACAATTTTTTAAAAGCAACAAAACTGTTGCAGTGAGGTGATGTATCTACAATTGAATTAATCTAATACAAATAGAAGAAAAACAAACTTGTGTTTTCACTCACCCTGTTCCTAATAGTTAATATTTCGTGGTCTGCCCTCCTCCCCTACATCTGACTGAGATGAGTGTCGTGACGTGCGCGTCCCCGTCGAGAAGCTGCTCGTGCACACCGCCCAGACGAGCCAAGGTCCCAAAGCCCGTAAAGTTCACTTTCGATAAACATCAGTCTCTCTTCTCTGTGAGGTGTTCTCTTAATACACCCATGGGTGTACTGTACAGATGTATTTTGCACATCCTGACGTGTACTTCACTTGAGTATTTTTTTCTGTTCTGCGCTATTTATATCTGTTCTGATATATTTATATTAATAAACTACATTTTAGAGGGAAATATTGTCCTTTTTTTAATTACTGTAGTCACTTTGCAGATTAAGATTATGGATGATGTATTGTTATACATTAAAAAACTCAATGGTATATATGCCGTCTTCGGTATTGCTCTATACACTGAAAGCCAGCTAAACTCTCTCCTAACATCAAGACTCTGAAGAAGACAGTCGTTCCCACGTCCACAGGTTTATTGACGTTTCAAGGAAAGTGTGAAACTGTAACATACAAAAACAGACTAATCAATTCTATGCTAGCTTTTAACATACTATATAGCCTCTGTTCAGAATGTAATTTAATCAATTCAAATATTTCCTTTCTACCGTTACACAATATAATTCATAACTATTAAACTGATAGTGATTATGCTGTGCAAAGATATTTTTACATGTAAACAATATTACGTTCATTCATACGAGTGTAGCCTGTCCAGTGACTTATAGTTGCCTAGCAACCATGCAACGCTAGTCACAGCACCAAAGCCACGCGATCACGGACATTTGTAATATAGACTTAACACAAAATAACACTTACATCAAACTAATGATCTATGAACCTATGTAATTGTTTAAAAAACAGTGAATGAATACATACCAACAATGCTACTCTAGGCATAAATGTAGGCAAATGTAGCTGTAGTTGGCTTGCTACACTACAACCATGAATCACTGAACCGTTAGTTTGTAGCGTTCGTTTACTTCCTAACTACCGCTCACGCGACATAGCGGTTACCAGCTGAGAGTCTTAAAATGACAGCAACGTAAATAGAGAACTCATAAGACTTGAGGCAAATTAACTTCTTACTTTTAACAGCTTATTTATAACAAAACAGTATATAAAGTACATCAATTCTACCTAAACTTTAATGCAATCGTATGAATAATATACAACCAATGGAGCTCATATAAAGTATTTTAATTTTGGTAGCCTACTTTAAGTAAATTTTTCTCTTGATACTTCTGTACTTTTAATGAAGTAAGATTCACACCAATGTTTAAAGCAGAGGATAATACATTTCAATAGTTCCCTTTAGAGCATTAAAGATTTGACAAAGGTATACCTGCAATTACCTACATACACCTCTTTTTAATATACGACCTGTGATACGAAAATAACGACTCTTTTTTTTTTAAGTTATCGTTTTACATAATTTAGTAGAATAAATGTCCAATACAAATTTGACCAAATTCGTACAAACTGAATATGAACGAAATGTATGTTGCAGTCTATGTTTGCAGTACAGAGTAAGAGCGAGTAATAGAGCAATATACACTCCGGAGCTGTAGGTGGCGATGTGCACCTTGGGTTGCTTTGCGACCCGAAGAAGAAGAAAAGCATTTAAACGTAGAAGAAGAATCTGGCTGTTTTGTCTGTGTGATAAACAAACTGCTGCATTCTGTTATCACCAATCCTCAAAACCAGTTTATACGGAGAACAGCTGTATATTTTTGGTTTGAAGAATCCAAAAAACGCGCCTTCATGCGTTTGCTTCAGTGGCAATGGTAGGAAACGGTGCACGTATCGATACTGGTGCATGCTCATAAACCACTGCACTGGCACGTACGATTGAAATGTTCCGGTCAATTGCTAATGTTTGTTCAACGAAGTTAGCTGCGAGGAGAAATTACTGCATCCACAACACTTCCACTTAGGGTTTGAGCACCATAACAGAGCGTGAGTTTATTTGCGATCCTTAGGAATCACGCCTGCATTAAACGGATAAGAAAGTTAATCGATTTGTCGTTTTGAATTGTGACCTACTTTTATCCGAGTAATTGCAAGTCTCTGAAAATGTGTTTTTTCTTTTCAACCTTGCAGATGGCGGGTAGGGGCAGGCTGGTTCCATGTGTGTGTCTGGGGCTGTTTGGTGTCCTGTGCTGGGTCTGGGTCTCCTTTGCCTCCTTTCCAGATGATCAACTTCCCATGGAGGCCTTGGATGCAGTGGACCGAGGAGCCTTTCAGCCCCAGAGTGCTCTGTCAGAGATGGAGTTCGCCTCCATCAGTTCATACAGAGGACCTGGCAACCATGATCGCCGCAGCAACAAGGAGCTGCCCATTCTTCTCTGGTGGAGTGGAGGACTGTTCCCACATTTCCCGGGTGACACCGAACGCATTGACTGTGCCACATCCTCCTGCCTGGTCACAAGCAACCGCAAGGTACCAGAGATATGTATCCTCATAACAGCCTTCTGCTGAAACTCTTGGCTTAGACAGAGAGACGATGCATGCTCAAATGAATAATAATCACCGTCTGAAGTTGTTCTGCCAGTAATCTTGAGTTTGATCTTCAAGGTCCAGCTGTACAGACGGACAGCATCCATCATCTTTTATGGAACAGACTTTCGTGCATATGAGGCGCCGCTCCCTCGTCTCCGCCACCAGACCTGGGCACTGTTCCATGAAGAGTCACCCATGAATAACTACATCCTCTCCCATGGACCGGGAATCCGGCTGTTCAACTACACTGCCACGTTTCGCAGGGAGTCGGACTATCCTCTGACCCTGCAGTGGCTGCCTTCTCTGGATTACTTGCTGGAGCCTGTGGTCGTGTCCCTGGAGGAGAAGAACCGGCTGAGGACGGAGGGCCTGGCTCCTGTGCTCTACATGCAGTCTCACTGCGACGTACCGTCAGACAGAAACAGATATGTCCAGGAGCTCATGAAGTATATTCAGGTAAAGTACAGAGATGTTTTTTTTTTTTTTTTTTTCAGGGCCATTTTTACAAATATGCATGATGCTGTTTTCAGTTTAGTACCTGGTTTATTAGGACTCCTACAGTGCCTTGCGAAAGTATTCGCCCCCTTTGAACTTTTCGACCTTTTGCCACATTTCAGGCCTCAAACATAAAGATATAAAACTGTAATTTTTTGTGAAGAATCAACAACAAGTGGGACACAATCATGAAGTGGAACGAAATTTATTGGATATTTCAAACCTTTTAAACAAATAAAAACTGAAATATTGGCGGTGCAAAATTATTCAGCCCCCCTTAAGTTAATACTTTGTAGCGCCACCTTTTGCGCGATTACAGCTGTAAGTCGTTGGGGGTATGTCTCTATCAGTTTTGCACATCGAGACTGACATTTTTGCCCATTCCTCCTTGCAAAACAGCTCGAGCTCAGTGAGGTTGGATGGAGAGCGTTTGTGAACAGCAGTTTTCAGTTCTTTCCACAGATTCTCGATTGGATTCAGGTCGCGGACTTTGACTTGGCCATTCTAACACCTGGATATGTTTATTTGTGAACCATTCCATTGTAGATTTTGCTTTATGTTTTGGATCATTGTCTTGTTGGAAGACAAATCTCCGTCCCAGTCTCAGGTCTTTTGCAGACTCCATCAGGTTTTCTTCCAGAATGGTCCTGTATTTGGCTCCATCCATCTTCCCATCAATTTTAACCATCTTCCCTGTCCCTGCTGAAGAAAAGCAGGCCCAAACCATGATGCTGCCACCACCATGTTTGACAGTGGGGATGGTGTGTTCAGGGTGATGAGCTGTGTTGCTTTTACGCCAAACATAACGTTATGCATTGTTGCCAAAAAGTTCGATTTTGGTTTCATCTGACCACAGCACCTTCTTCCACATGTTTGGTGTGTCTCCCAGGTGGCTTTTGGCAAACTTTAAACGACACTTTTATGGATATCTTTAAGAAATGGCTTTCTTCTCGCCACTCTTCCATAAAGGCCAGATTTGTGCAGTATACCGAATGATTGTTGTCCTATGGACAGAGTCTCCCGCTCAGCTGTAGATCTCTGCAGTTCATCCAGAGTGATCATGGGCCTCTTGGCTGCATCTCTGATCAGTCTTCTCATTGTATGAGCTGAAAGTTTAGAGGAAGGGCCGGGTCTTCGTAGATTTGTAGTGGTCTGATACTCCTTCCATTTCAATATTATCGCTTGCACAGTGCTCCTTGTGATGTTTAAAGCTTGGGAAATCTTTTTGTATCCAATCCGGCTTTAAACTTCTCCACAACAGTATCTCGGACCTGCCTGGTGTGTTCCTTGTTCTTCATGATGCTCTTGCGCTTTACACGGGACCTCTGAGACTATCACAGAGCAGGTGCATTTATACGGAGACTTGATTACACACAGCTGGATTCTATTTATCATCATTAGTCATTTAGGTCAACATTGGATCATTCAGAGATCCTCACTGAACTTCTGGAGAGAGTTTGCTGCACTGAAAGTAAAGGGGCTGAATAATTTTGCACGCCCACTTTTTCAGTTTTTATTTTTTAAAAGTTTGAAATAGCCAATGAATTTCGTTCCACTTCATAATTGGGACCCACTTGTTGTTGATTCTTCACAAAAATTACAGATTTATATCTTTATGTTTGAGGCCTGAAATGTGGCAAAAGGTCGAAACGTTCAAGGGGGCGAATACTTTCGCAAGGCACTGTATATACCCCTCGAAAATGAGATGCTACATCCCAAGGCACTATCCTTATCCTTAATACATTCAAATATACAAGATGTATTCTTAGTGAGCTGGAATTTTCCAATTATTTTAACTGAGGAGGAATTTATTTCCACGATCCACATGCGGTAGCATTGCTGCATATAAAATAAACGGAGACTTTACAGATGTTCATGTCATTGGTCTAAGGTACCAGTTATTCCTTTATTTTTTAAATACTGTGCAATACAATAGTGTGATTTGTTGATGTATTATTTATTTTGCTCTTTTCCTTCGACATTTGTGCTCTTTTTGTAATTGTCTTGTTTTGCCTCTGTTCCTGTTCTGCATAAATGTCAGGACACATTTCTGCTAGGTGTTAAATACCATTTTTAATAGTCTCCTTAATGTTGAACCCTACCACAGCCATTCTTTACAATAAACATTAACTGGATTATATGCTTTGAAAATGTGTTGCTTAGAGTCTTCCTATTTTTTTTTTTTTTATTTGCACATACTTTGTGCACACAGGTCAGTAGGTCAAAATCATTAATCCTCAAGCACTCCACTGCAGTAAGACCTCTGTAAACGCTTTGTAAATATAGCCCTGAGTGTGATGTTTTTGAATCCCCATCGGGGAATGAAATGTTAAAATTCAATTAGGACTGTCTTATCAGGGATTTATGAAAAAATGTAGACCATTAAAAGTGTGCCGGTGTCACGTTAAAGGTCCCAAGGCATGAACATTTCACTTTTATGAGGTTTTTTTTAACATTAATATGCGTTCCCCCAGCCTGTCTATTGGTCCCCCAGTGGCTAGAAATGGTGATAGGTGTAAACAGAGCCCTGGGTATCCTGCTCTGCCTTTGAGAAAAAGTAAGCTCAGATGGGCCAATCTGGAATCTTCCCTATATAATGTCATAAGGGGAAAGGTTACCTCCCCTTTCTCTGTTTTGCCCATGGCAAGCTGGTCAAGGCCACACCCCCACCCTCCACCTTGCCCCGCTTCTCTCCTCCTCATTAGAATTTATAGCTACAGACACAGAAATGGCACATACTAAGGAAAGCTCATTGTGGGACTGGCTCTAGTGGCTGTAATTCTGCACCAAGGCTGAATTTCAGGAAAGAGACTTCAGATACAGTATTAGGGGACCACTAAGACCTATATAAAAGCATCCAAAAAGCAGCATGTCATGGGACCTTTTAATAATCTACCCAGTGTTTCCTCAGTATGCCCCCATCGCTCTCCTTTCTCACTCGTTATTTTTCTCTCTGTAGGTGGACTCCTACGGAAAATGCTTGAACAACAAACCTCTACCTGAACACCTAGAGGACACGGCCACAGCTACCGGCGAAGAGGCCGGCTTCATGAATTTTGTCGCGCGCTACAAGTTTCACCTGGCACTGGAGAACGGCCTGTGTCCAGATTACATGACCGAGAAGCTGTGGCGGCCTCTCCATCAGGGCTGCGTGCCTGTCTATCGAGGCTCCTCTGTGGTGGCAGACTGGATGCCCAACGACCACTCCGCCATCATCATAAATAACTTCCCCTCACCGAAAGCTCTCGGTGAATTCCTCAAACGTCTCGATGAGAACGATGATGAATATGCAAAATATTTAGAGTTCAAGAACCCCAGCCGCATCACTAACACTCGTTTGTTGGAGGCTCTGGAGGCCCGCGAGTGGGGGGTTAATGACATGAGTAAACCCAACTACCTGAATGGATATGAATGTTACGTGTGTGACCAGGAGAATGCACGACTGGCAGCAGAACGAGCATATAGGAAAGCCCCTAGGAAGAACCAACCTCCTCAGCCTAAAATGGCCAACAACTCTCACATGGGGTGCCCCCTGCCCAGCCCGGGGTATGGACAAGTCCAAGACCTACCTGCAGATGATGGGTGAGTTTGTCTTAAATTATTCACTGCGCCAGGTGTGAAATCCTTCTACTTTCTGTACTTTAATGGGAATAACAATGTCCCGAGGGGAGAGACATCAGTCTGTATTAATGGTCTAATTAAAATTTCCTCTGTGATGAGCCTAATCCGTTTGTATATCTGTCCGCAGATGGTTGCAAATATGGCCCCAGGATTACTGGCAGAGCCTGGACCAAGCAGAGGGGCTGGAGTCCCTGATAAGACATAACGAGTCAGACCCTTCGCTGCTGTGGAAGCACATCCAAAACATTGCTGTGAGCAGAGCCAGAGGAAAACACTGACACAGGCCTTGAACAGAGGATGGAGCGCATCCAGGATTACAGAGGTGTCCCATATTATGCATCCCTCTGTTTAAATGAGGGAATGAAGCAGATTTCCTTTACCCTTATGAGCAGTTTAGTTCTACCATAACATATTTTGATATTGAATTTAGCTAACATGATAGGTTTGTCCTTTATCCCTATTTTCCTTCATAACCTATTTAAATTCAGTAATGGCAAAATGTTTTGGAGTGCTATATGCTAATATTTTCAAGTCGTTTTTTTACTATAACCGAGGTGCTATCATTGCCCTTATTCCGCCTTGCACTGTTAACATTAACTGCATGCGGTGCAGTTGTTCCACAGAGGCCCATTCTCATGGGAGGCAAATTTTCATTGGACTGGGGCAGGGCCAAGGGAGCTCTGCCTAACTACGTGTGAAGACTATCAAGAAAGTAGCCAATGAAGTGCATTAGCTTCTTTCCAGTTACTCAGCAGGTAGCTGATGGCCATTATTAGCTAAAGTCACATTTATGTACACCGCTTTTTAGGTGACTATGCAAGGAAAATATTACTTCACCAAGAAGTGGAGAAAGGCAAATGGAAAGTTCAGCACAAATCCTCTGTGGGAACTCACCACTGCATTTGAAAAGTAGTTCTCAGGAGCTCATCTAATGCATTTCTGTGGCAGATACTTTATAATATTGTCCTAACTTTTCAGTTACATGATGCTAAAAACAGGTTTATGTGCAATATTTTTTTTAATCATGCTTTTCTTAAACGTGTAACTGCTTGAGACTCTGACAGTGTTGTCTGCTGGCACAACGCTTTACCTAACATATTTATACCAGGATTCTAGAAGTAATTTTATTTTTTTTAACAAAGCATACATGTGAACACACTATTTTGTATCATGAAGCGCAAAAGAAGTAAACATTTTTGTAATAAAGTCATTTTCTTGCATAACCGCTGCTAAAATATAACACCCCACTTGCCAGTATTAGTCTGTATGTAACACATCATGTTGTTCAAACATATCCTTCATAGTTTACTGAGGCAGATACAGCTTTCACCACCAGGAAAAAAACAACACAAGCTTGTATAAGAAATTTAACCTAATGTAAGAATCAACATTAAGTAGCCACATTTCTCACTCTAACGGTCTCTCTCACCCTAAACCACGTCATTCTTGAGTTCAAACCAAACACAGTCCAAACTTTGTCGGTTCTCAATTTATATGCAAATGAACATGAAGGGAAGGAGCTGAGGATAAGAGGCTGCTGAAGAGCTTCGATAATCAGTCCAAGGCTTTACTGTAGCAGGGCTCGCAGTGGACTTTCCCACCATGTAGGAACATACTGTCGAGCAGGTCTCCCATTGGCTTACTACACACACCGCACTGAAAAATCGGGAGAAAAATGTAATTATGAGAAAATGCAGTAAAGAGCAGTGTTTCTATCTTGAAATTCTCTCATACTAATGTACTGCTCCATAATGCACAGTATACAAAACTGTTGCAGCTTTGAAAACACAGTTAACTGGTGAGACCTTTGATTCATATACTTGTATTTAAAGACTTGTAGAAAAAACTAAGGAAGAAAGTTTAAAATATTAAAGGAGTACTTTGACAATTTAGGAAATGCATGTATTGGTTGTATTGCCAAGAGTTAGATACGAAGATAGATACCACTTTCATGTCTGTCTGTCACATATGAAGCTACAGCCAGCAGCTCATTAGTGCAGCTCAGCATAAAACCTCTAGCCATAGGTTAAAAAACTAAATCTGCCTACTAGCATTTCTTTTTTTTAAGATTATTTTTTGGGCATTTTTAGGCCTTTATTGGACAGCTGTAGAAATGAAAGAGGAGAGAGAGGGGGAATGACATGCAGCAAAGGACCGCAAGTCGGAGTAAACCTCTATATATGGGCGCCCGCTCTACCAACTGAGCTATCCGGGCGCCCCTTACTAGCATTTCTAAATCTCACTAATTAACACGTTATATCTTGTTTGTTTAATCTGTACAACAAAACAAAATGTAAAAATGACCAGGTGTGGTTTTACAGGGAGTTATGTGCCAGAGTATTTCTTAGCCGGGACTTCCTGGAGCCACCGATGGTTGCCTGGTAAGTAACTCTGTGGTGACGACAAGACAAGTCAAGGAAGGGACTGCTTATGGCCAAGAAATCTGTCTGCAACATAACCCCTTATAAAACCCCAACTTGTTGTTTTTTGTACAGATTAATCAATTAAGATATAAAAATATTATATTGAAGCTCTTATTAAGCATTAGAGCTGGTAGGCTGATTATTGAACAATGGACATTTTCAGTATTCACGCTGAGCTAAGCTATAACTTGCTGCTGGCTGTAACATCATATTTACCGTACAGACATGAGAGTGGTATCAATCTTCTGATCTAACTCTCTACAAAAAAGCGAATAAGCCCATTTACCAAAATGTCAAGAAAATGTCTTTTAAGGGGAAAAAAAAACAGCTAAATTCTTCCAGGTTAATCCCTTCACAGACTTTTTATAGTCCAATAAATGCCTTTTTTTATCTTCAGCTGAAATGTATCTGAGCAGATAGATGAACTACCTTGAAGCAGGTGGGGTGGCAGTTGATATTGAGGTGCTCGATGGTGATCTTGGCATCACCGTCCACTGGCTCTCCGCAGAAGGTACAGGCGGATGACAGCGTGCCACTGGAGAGACACAGCCATTGAGACGTGTTAGTTTGGCCACTGACTCAAACCGCTCTCATGCATCTGCAGCTCTGTCTGGTATATTAACATTTGACCCTTTCTGTCCTGTGCAAGGGAATTTAGTAAGTTTAAATAATCCTTTGATGTCCCTGCTTAGCCTCCTAATGAGCACGCTTGGTGGAGTTTCTGCCCTACTGCTTACACATATCTAGTTTCGTGAGAAATGGAAATAACAAGGCAGGGGGAGAAAGGGCTTCGGCTTATAGCTGGTTTAAAACAGGTTTAGGGAATTGTGCTATTACCTGGAGTAAAAGGAAGGGCTGCTGTAGGAGGAACTGGCAAAGCTTGATGTCAGATAATCTGACACACTATGGGAAAAAAAAAAGAGTAGTTATTAAGTCATAAGAGCAGTGGTGGGAGGTTTATTCAGCAGTTTTTTTTCTTTCAATCAATATTGTTATTTGATTGGGTAAATAATGTATTAGTCCTACCCATCGATGGCGTCTCTGGCATTATGCAAGGACAGCTCTGTTGCATTGACATACTCCTTCACGTACACAAACCCCCTTGAGCAGAGGCAGATGAAGGAAATAGTGAGTTAATATGCATAGTTTGAATATTAGCCGTCACTTTCATTTAAATGTCTAGTTTGTAAAAATCACTCACTTTTTGGCCTCGGGTTCTGGTGTTTGGACACGCTGGTCTTCTTCTTCTATCACGGTCCTGGAATAGGTTTCATAACTGGAGACAGAGTGCAGCAGCGTTAGCCTCATCTTTTCTCACTGACGACAGCAGTGTGACGGCTTATACAGAAGGACTCTACATCTGTCAAATGTAACTCAGGAGGTAATCATTTTCTGCCATCACTTGTTAATGGCATGCCGTTTAACGGGCTGTGATTTGACAAAAGGACATCTCTTAATTCACATCATTAATCTGACATCTGGAGACTGATAATTAGAGGGAGGAAATGAGGGCAAATTGAAAGACAATGGGAGAGCAGATCTTTTCACATTAAACTTCAGTAATAGAACTAAGACAGGAGTCTGTCTAACCAGGAATCATGCAGGAGTCGCAGGTAACTTTAGATCCAGACTGCAGTATTAAGTCACGTTCCCACAAGCTTTGGCCTAAATCTCTCACCCTCCAACTAAAGACAGCTGTGTTACAATCTCAGACAACAGCCAATATGGCCGGTGAAAGTGTAAAACAAGCCTAGATTACCTAATTATAAGAAGGTTTGCGTCTGATTTTAAATTTAATTTCAATAAATGAAAAATATTTTCCACTCATAGATTTCCATGCAGTACCAAAATACAAGACAAAAAGCTCCAGTTAAAGGAGAGTGTCTTTACAAAAGTAAGGAAATCAACAGACCAAATAGTAGAAAATAACACTCTGGAGAAAGTATTCTAGCATTATGCTGTAACTGACATTAAGATCATAAACTTACCGATCCATAGCGGGCTGTGGATCACTGTGTATCTCCCTGGAAAGTAAAGTAAACTATATTAGACATTTAGTGCAGGCTGTAGCAGTCAATAAACTGGACTCTATCCAGTGAGCAAAAATTCTGATGTTTTTATAAGTGTATGAGGCTGATCTTTCTGACTTCCCCCAGAGGGGTTGGGATTTATTGTCCAGGTGTGGTCTGTTTCTATTGTACAGCAGCATTGCCTCATTCTGAGCCCTGCTCACCCATGCATTTTAATGGTAAACATCACCTACACGCCTCTCAGGCTCTCAATTCCTTCTGATCTCCCAGGTTTTTGATCATAAGAGGTGAGTTTTAAAGAATTTCAAACCTGATTGTGGTGATGGTTGTCACTGTCTCTGTCTGTGTATCCACGGGGCTACAAAGCAGAGAACATTCCTGCATTATAAAAAAGTCTGGCAGTACAGGTGAAGAAGTGACAGTAATAAAGTAAAAATAACGAGTTCAGAAGGAGTTGATTATTCTCTGACTAAGCCGGGAGGAAGTTTCAACTTGTATTTAGCTTGCTTTCAATTAAATGGTTGACACGCACTGAATTTTAAGATGCTATAATGACATCCTGCTGAAATTGTGAAAAATAAAGTGGTTTAACATTCATTTAATGAGCCCAGACACCGTAGAGATACCTTTCCTCCTCCTCCTCCTCCTCCTCCTCTTCTTCCTCTCCTCTAATGTTAGTGACAGTATAGACAGTGGGTGATGTCCACCTGTCCCAAGGGGAGTCCTTCTCCTTGGACCTTGAGCACAAACAAAGACATGAGAGCATGAGAGGATGACAAATTCACACTCTTTATATTATTAAAAATAGAAGAAAACAAAAAAAGGCTGGAAGGGGATCTGTTTACTTGTGAGGAAAAGTTGTAACAAATAGCCTATCTGACCTATTTTCATCAGCACCAGTGCACAATGTTTTCTGGCTCAGTGAATAGACGCTGCAAAAGCCGAGTTACTTCACCGGAGTGAAAGGGAAGGAGGTTATGGGAATAAAAGAAGCTTTTAATAAAAGGATGACTTACTTTCTCTCAAATGTGATTATCGTCTGTTGATCTACAGTTTGGCTTCCTGGTACATCTTCTTCGCTGAGAGGGGACATACATTGAAAGGCTTTTTAGCATGTAATGGACATAGATGGGTGCATGTAGATTAATGAAACATAGTGGACTGCATTGTGTGGAAGTGTAAGAGTACATCAAAGTGTGTCATCACCTCTCTTCTGTGTTCGCCTGCTGAGGTGTGCTGGTTTCCCATGTGCGTGCCCATGACCGCTGAGAGCTAGGCCTGGAGAGAGAGTGAGAGAGTGAGTGAGTGAGTCGATGTACACTTTATGACAGCTCAAGCATATCACTTTGTGTGCACTTTGAGAGAATCATTCCTGCAGGTCCACGGTCTTTCTTTCCCCTGCATGTCTCACTCATACATTCATAACACAATTATGCACTAAATTCAGTTTAATACCTTGTGGAGTCAGTGCTGATAGGGATAACGTTGTCTGCAAGGGATTCCAACGCATTACTGCTAATACTGTCAAACACACGCACAAACAAAAAAATGGGATGGAAACATTAGAATTTCCAAAATCCCTTGGGATTTAAAAGCACTGACTGACTATGAAACACAATGTCCCCCAGAGTCCAGCTGGAGACCTTTGTTGCATGATATTGCACACAGGGAACATGTCACTGTTAGGAAATATTAGGAAACTTTGACATAGTTAAAAACTTATTTTAAGATTAATCAATAATTAATCACAAGCAATTTGGCTGATTGAATAATAATTTCAGTCATTTATTAAGCAAAAATACCAAACAATTTTTGGTTCCAGCTTCTCAAATGTAATACTTTTCCACTTTATATCATCATGAATACATTTGGGTTTTGGACTGTTGGTCAGACAGAATAAGCAATTTGAAGAAGTCTATTTGGCCTTTAGACTAAACGATAGATAAATTAGTCAAAAAACAATAAACAAGTTAAATGGTAAAATAACTAATTGTTAGGTGCAGCCCCACTTCCCTTTCTTTTGATAGTTGATCACAGAGAAGGTGTTGGATGAGTGCAACTTACTTGGTTTTTGGACTTGGATCTTTGTTCTTCACGTAAGTAGGTGACACACTGAGGAAATAACAATAACAAAAATAATTAAATCAACATTAGTGTATCAATAAAGTTTAGCCACAGTGCTCAGTGTGTGTGTTATGATAGCTGCTGATTATGAATGAATAATAAGTATTGCAATAACCGACAAAGCGAAGCAGTTGTAGCCCTACGATATTATGTAGTAACATGATCGTATCGGTGCTACAAATAGAGGTTACAATATAGAAAAAGGGAAATTTGCATTCCAGTACCTGTTGATGGAAATATCAGCGAGAGGCTTGAGCAGGTCAGAGGAGCTGCAATAGAGAAAAGTGGCTCATAATGAGAAACTGCTGCATTATGCATGCCGAGATGCTATCTGACTGGCTGGAAAACAGTCACAGCTCCAAACCAATATGATTACCTGTTAGAGGATGTGGTCCCTATCGGATATGGATCAAACGGATCAGCCGAGCTGAAAAACAATTTCACACTGATTTCACTCTCAATTGTCAGCATGGCCCATCTTGTGTCGGAGGAATTCTGATCACATTGACTCATAATGGAAAGATTGAATGCAGTTTGAATGGTAAACAGAAACACAGAGGAAACGGGGCCAAACTCAAACACAATCAGAATCTGGATGTCTTTGACAGATTCAAAGACTATTCTGCTGCTGAATGGCAAATTCTGTGTATTTCAGGTTTCACCTAAAATGAACCCCATTTTATTACTGTTACTTTTGTTACTGTATTAATACTCACATATTTTACTAACAAGAAATTCTTTCTAAAAAATTCATTTTATCAACCCCATTAAACTTAATTTGCCATTTAACTGGAGTGAAAATCTATTTTACAATTGAATCCTATTTTTTTGAACAAATTATTTTTGTTGGTGGAGCAAACAATTTTTTAAAACGCATGTGCATACATATTGCAGAGACTTTTAACACAGACATCTTAAAGCACCAGTTCATATGTGACGTGGCAGTAAATACACTAGCTTGATTCAGTGACTGTGGTCGTCACATGTGAACTCCATGGATCTGCGCTGTCCACTTTGCTGTTTGGAGTCAAGATATAAAAGTAAGGAGGGTTGTGTATGGATGAATGGCAAGATGGGATGGGATGGGTAAAGGGGGCAAGTAAAGGTAAGTGTGCTTCTTCTCATACACTATTTACAATGCCAGTCCATTAGAAAAGACTGAAACCCACTGAACTATTTAACGAGCATGAAAACCATCTGAATATAGTACAGAACAGACTTTTTTTTCTGTGTGTTGTCATACCTTTTGTCAGTAATGATCACAGTTTTGGTGGTTATAGTGACTGTCTCTGTGGAGCTGGTGGGCAAAGAGACAGGCAGAGTAAGTATAAGTCATTACAAGGCAGATCTGCATAGAATGCATTTCTTAGCATGAACAGCTTTGCATATATAGATAATTGTTCAAGAACAGCCTGTCATCTCCTTGTACCTTAGTGTGTCTTTTGATTTGATTTGATTTGATTTGATTTAATTGTAAGAGAGTGCCCTACACATGACAAAAGGACATCAAATACAATCGAGGATATAAACACAATAAAGAAAACACACATCAGGACAAGACAAGATACTCAATGACATAACATAAAAACATTTTTCTTAAATATAAATAGTAACTTGCCCTTTAATCTATTCCGCAACCCTCTCTAGTAACCAGACCTTGATGCTCTTTTTAAAAGAGTTCAGGTTGGAAATGACTTTAATATGACGATCTAACTTGTTCCACTGAACTGCCCCCATATAGGCAAATGTTCCTTTCCCTAACACTGTCTTAAATTTATAAGGACACAGGTAAGATATGCTGCCACGAGTATTAATATTGTGTGTGTCCTTTACCTTAGTTATAAGACACAACAAAAAAATTGGGACAGTACCAAACAATATTTTCTGAATCATGGTCAGTCTTAACATAGTAACACAAGACTCCACAGGGAGCCAGTTGAGCTCAACAAATTGTGACCTACCTATGTGAGACCTATGGCCCAAATTCAGAATTACTCTTATTAATTTATTCTGTGCTGTTTGCAGCCTCCCTTTGAGTCTATTTGTTAGGCCTTCAAACCAGGAGGTACATGCAAATTCAAAGTGATCTAAAATTAAGGCATTAGCTAAGATGATCATTGTTGACCGTTCTAAAAATTTAGAATTTCTGGCTAAAAACTTTGTGAGCCCCATGACTTTACTCAAAACCTTATTGGCCATATTCCTGCCATCCAAGTTGTTTTCTAGGATGCAACCCAGGTATTTTACAGACGTTTTTGCACTGACCACAACATTATTCAAAATGACCCTAAATTCCGAGCATCTGTTCAATCTGTATTTTGAACCGAACAAGATGGCCTGTGTCTTACGAAAATGTAGTGACAGCATATTGTCAATCAGCCAGTTGTTTACAGAAGATAGCTCTGAGCTCAGGGTACTCTCTAGTGTGGATTGTTGTTTATGAGACATTAAAAGTGCCGAGTCATCAGCGTACAAAAATAGTTCACATGAACAGGAGTCTGCCATATCATTAATGTATGTTAAAAATAAGGATGGCCCAAGGATACTTCCTTGTGGAACGCCACATTCAACTACACTAGGGTCAGACAGTACTCCCCCTAAAACCACCAATTGTTCCCTCCCTGATAGGTAAGACCTAAACCACCCACAGGTGGAGCTGTCTGCCCCCAAGGCCTCCAGTTTGGCAATTAGTCTGTCATGATTGACCGTATCAAATGCTTTTTGAAGATCCAATAACACTATTCTGCAGAGATTTCCATTATCTACTTCTCTGCGTCTTTGGCTGTCTCAACTGTCTGTTTCTCCATTCTCTGCATGCTGGGGCTGGCGGAGACAAAACAAAGCCGCAATACTAATCAGTACAGCACATTCTCTTCTATTTCCAGTCGCACCGTAGATAAGACGTGGCTTTCTCTTTCAAAGTATAACTCAGTCGCTTCAGGAATCTGCAACTTTGTAACACGGTGCATGGGGTTAAAATAGAATGCTGGAAGTAGAGCAGCCCTGATTTATAGATCAAACTTAAAGCGGATGGGGTTTATTAAAAATTGTACACTTCAGGGAGCTGGGACGCTTGGCCCCTTCATCTGCAGTGATAAGAATTAATGGTACACAAGGAAGGAGGGATGGGGAGCAGAGGGCCATCAAAAGGCTGTCTCTTTCTCACCTGCGTGCCTCTGTTTTGATTGGAATGACGTCATTAGCCAGGAGATCCAGGCTGCTGCTGGTCTTTGCTGGGGTTGACTTACTAAAGACATCAAACACAAAAGTCAAATACAGAGCAGAGTTTGTGCACAAGCTCCTTTGAAACTGTATATCTAACTCTGGCAAGGTAAGTTAAGGTAATGCCTCTGCTTGCTACAGACAACGGAGCTATTGATTTTCTACTGATGAAAGGATAATTCTTTGCATAACGTCTGTATATGGGGCTTGGGTGGGAAAGAGCTCTCTACCTATACCTGTCTAGTCCGCCAAGCAGATCCTGACTCCAGCGTCCTGGGCTGGGGGGAACAGGCTTGGCTGACTTCTCTGGACTGCGGAGGCGGAAGGATGAGAGGAAGAGGAGAAGGTGATGAACAAAGGGGGATTTAGGATTCAGAGGAGATTTCAGAGCAAGAACAGGCCAGTTGAGATAGAGGAGGGGAGGGGGGGGGTCATTAAAAGTCCAACAGTGCCACCTTGTGGGTAACATTTAGAGAATTTAAAGTGGGTAATTGCAAAAAAAGCAAGAATATATTTTTAACAAACCCATCAGCAAGAGCCAGGAGATCATCTGCCATTGCTTTACAGTTGCTGAGCTCTGGAGCTGGCTCCTTTTTAACACTGCAGACAGTGAAGAGAAAACAAATGAGTGCACCTGCTTTGGCACGTACACACACATCTCTATTTTACATTTGTAAGTACCCCATTTTAATCAAGTCTAATTTGGGACACCCTCTTGTGTGAGGTAGTTTTAGGCACCTGGAATTGAGATGTGGGTTATTTTGTGATTACTTTGAAGCGAACACAGTGGCAGTTAGCCATTATCTCTTTTTTTGCCAACTCTGCTATGACATGAATGAGGAAGTTGTTCGTTTTATACCTGTCCTTTGTGGTGCAACTGTCCACTGAGCCTTCTTTTTTCTTTGCCAGCACTGGCTCATCATCCTTAAAGCTGGACAGGAAACACATTCATATTATCAGATGGTTGTTGATGCTGGAGGCACAAACATGATAATCTTTGTTTCTTTTTTTTTTCATATTGGTTTCTACTGCTTTTATCTTTTTTTCCAGTACCTGGTTGAACTTGTGCCAAAAGAAATGAGAGTATCGGACAAGGTGGTGAGCGTGTCAACATTGGAGCTGTGAAAATAGAGCAAACACATGACAATTCCAGAGCAGATTTCGATCACATAGATAAAAAAAAAGAAAGAATGAGAGCAAACACACACGCAAATAAAACCACATGAAGGAACATTTAAAACTTTGCTTAAGAATTATGATATTCATTCAGTCTATTATAAAAAAAATAATATCTGGGCAGACATTATAATGTTTGAACCTCTTTATCAGTGTTAAGAGATATGACCTACTGATGTCAACACTATGCGGTGGAGGAAGTATTCAGATCTTTTACTTAAGTAAAATATTATATAAAGTTGATGTTTGTATGTAATGTAACTAGTAAATAAAGCTGTGAAATATTAATAGTGGAGAAAAAAAGAACAATATTTTCCCCTGAAATGTAGTGGAGTATAAGTTTAAACTAGCATATAATACTAATCCTCAGTACAAGTACCTAAAAGGTAATGTACTAATTTATTTTCCACCACTGATAATATGTGACAACATGTGGCAGCACTGATTTTGGTTAGTGGGAAACTGACCGTGGCTTTGGAGACAGTGTTGGTGCTATTTCTGGTTCAGCCTTCACTGTGATCCCTGTTACAGCAGCCACTGGGGCAGGTGAAAGTGGGACGGTTGAGGCCGGGGCAGGGGATGCTGGAGTAGGTGATATTGGGGTTGGTGATGCTGGGGTGAGTTTAACCAGAGGTGTGTCAACGAGCCCAGAAACGTCTTTCAGAAACGGGTCTTTCACTGCGACAGACACTGGAGGGGGGTCTTTCTTCACAGGCTCTGGGGCGGCCTTCTCCACCTTTGGTGCCACCGGCTTATTAATAGCTGCATCAACAGCTGTCTTAACACTGGTGTCGACTCTGTAAACCACACATGAAATTAATGAAATTGGAGGAACCGAAAGCACTTGTTGCGCTGGAAACATGGAACAGGACTTACATTTTCTGTGCTTTGTCACAGTGTTAGAGATATGACCTACTGATGTCAACGCTATGCTGTGGAGGAAGTTATCAGATCCTTTACTTAAGTAAAAGATTATATAAAGTTGATGTTTGTATGTAATATAACTAGTAAATAAAGCTGTGAAATATTAATAGTGGAGAAAAAAATACCACTATTTTCCCCTAAAAATGTAGTGGAGTATAAGTATAAAGTAGCATTTAATAGTAATACTTGGTACAAGTACCTAAAAGGTAATTTACTTATTTACTTTCCACCACTGATAATTTGTGACAACATGTGGCAGCACTGATTTTGGTTAGTGGGAAACTGACCGTGGCTTTGGAGACAGTGTTGGTGCTATTTCTGGTTCAGCCTTCACTGTGATCCCTGTTACAGCAGCCACTGGGGCAGGTGAAAGTGGGACAGTTGAAGCCGGGGCAGGGGATGCTGGAGTAGGTGATATTGGGGTTGGTGATGCTGGGGTGAGTTTAACCAGCGGTGTGTCAACCAGCCCAGAAACGTCTTTCAGAAACGGGTCTTTCACTGCGACAGACACTGGAGGGGGGTCTTTCTTCACAGGCTCTGGGGCGGCCTTCTCCACCTTTGGTGCCACCGGCTTATTAATAGCTGCATCAACAGCTGTCTTAACACTGGTGTCGACTCTGTAAACCACACAAGAAATTAATGAAATTGGAGGAACAGAAAGCACTTGTTGCGCTGGAAACATGGAACAGGACTTACATTTTCTGTGCTTTGTCACAGTGTTAGAGATATGACCTACTGATGTCAACGCTATGCTGTGGAGGAAGTTATCAGATCCTTTACTTAAGTAAAAGATTATATAAATTTGATGTTTGTATGTAATATAACTAGTAAATAAAGCAGTGAAATATTAATAGTGGAGAAAAAAATACCACTATTTTCCCCTAAAAATGTAGTGGAGTATAAGTATAAAGTAGCATTTAATAGTAATACTTGGTACAAGTACCTAAAAGGTAATTTACTTATTTACTTTCCACCACTGATAATTTGTGACAACATGTGGCACCACTGATTTTGGTTAGTGGGAAACTGACCGTGGCTTTGGAGACAGTGTTGGTGCTATTTCTGGTTCAGCCTTCACTGTGATCCCTGTTACAGCAGCCACTGGGGCAGGTGAAAGTGGGACAGTTGAAGCCGGGGCAGGGGATGCTGGAGTAGGTGATATTGGGGTTGGTGATGCTGGGGTGAGTTTAACCAGAGGTGTGTCAACCAGCCCAGAAACGTCTTTCAGAAACGGGTCTTTCACTGCGACAGACACTGGAGGGGGTCTTTCTTCACAGGCTCTCGGGGCGCGCCTTCTCCACCTTTGGTGCCACCGGGTTACTTAATAGCTTCATCAACAGCTGTCTTAACACTGGTGTCGACTCTGTAAACCACACATGAAATTAATGAAATTGGAGGAACAGAAAGCACTCTTGCGCTTGGAAACATGGAACAGGACTTACATTTTCTGTGCTTTGTCACAGTGTTAGAGATATGACCTACTGATGTCAACGCTATGCTGTGGAGGAAGTTATCAGATCCTTTACTTAAGTAAAAGATTATATAAAGTTGATGTTTGTATGTAATATAACTAGTAAATAAAGCTGTGAAATATTAATAGTGGAGAAAAAAATACCACTATTTTCCCCTAAAAATGTAGTGGAGTATAAGTATAAAGTAGCATTTAATAGTAATACTTGGTACAAGTACCTAAAAGGTAATTTACTTATTTACTTTCCACCACTGATAATTTGTGACAACATGTGGCAGCACTATTTTTGGTTTGTAGTGAAAATGACCGTGGCTTTGGAGACAGTGTTGGTGCTATTTCTGGTTCAGCCTTCACTGTGATCCCTGTTACAGCAGCCACTGGGGCAGGTGAAAGTGGGACAGTTGAAGCCGGGGCAGGGGATGCTGGAGTAGGTGATATTGGGGTTGGTGATGCTGGGGTGAGTTTAACCAGAGGTGTGTCAACCAGCCCAGAAACGTCTTTCAGAAACGGGTCTTTCACTGCGACAGACACTGGAGGGGGGTCTTTCTTCACAGGCTCTGGGGCGGCCTTCTCCACCTTTGGTGCCACCGGCTTATTAATAGCTGCATCAACAGCTGTCTTAACACTGGTGTCGACTCTGTAAACCACACAAGAAATTAATGAAATTGGAGGAACAGAACGCACTTGTTGCGCTGGAAACATGGAACAGGACTTACATTTTCTGTGCTTTGGGCTCAGGCGGGGAGGCAGCAGATGTGACGGTGACGACAGGGGAGGGGGGTGTGGTGCTGGCAGGTGCTGGAGTAGCAGCGCTCTCATCGTCATCAGAAATCTCCACCCTGCACATTTGTAGCCAAGCACACATGCACACACACATGAGTGCATGTGTGGAGTTGGGCGTGCACACACACAGAAACAGACAGACAGAGTTTTTGATTGGACTTGCAGGTTTGTCTTTTGTTTTAGAGGGATGTGAGAGGGAACATTTACCTTTTAGCCACAAATGATGGACTGCTGTTGACCAATGAGGTGTCAGACGCCGTATCTTGAGACCTGAGGTTTTTCAACACACAGTTTCATAAATACCTCCCTAAATGCTCAACATTTACAATCACGTGCGAGTCCAAAGCCCAATTTCTCAATGTGTCGCAAGTTTTTTTTAAATATTTAACTCACTTCTTTTATCTATCTACTAAAAAAAAGGCAGGAGTCTCTGTGAGTAGGTCGGGATTCAGTCCGGATGTCCGACCCGCATGCGCAAGAGACATCACACGCAGCATGCTGTTGTACAGATGTAAACAGAATCAAAGTAAGGAATCTAATAAAGTAACCTAAGCCAAGATAGCCCTCCGAGCTAATGCGTGCAAACTACGAAGGTGATAAATCAAAAACACTGCAGCTCTGTAATGTCAACCAACGTGACCCAGATGTGCCAAGACGGCCAACACACTTTTATTAACTACTATAGTGATAACAGCAGCACATAATGCTGGCTTCACTTCTTCCATTTCTACCCTTTACAATAAAAATCCAACTTAAATTCACTCAGAGCATTTCGCTAAGAGGAAACTTAATAATGCAAACTGGTATAGCCTACGTGGAGCTTAGTGTCCCAAATTCCCCATAACGTAACCCCATTTGTACAGGTCCTATCCCCTGACCAATCGGCTATCCTAACCTTAACCACTCGAGGTGAAATGCCTAACTCCAAGCAATCGAGCTGCTTCGTAGGGCGGGTCTTGGCGTGGCCATAGTGGAATTTGGGACACTAAACTGCATGTAAACCATGCAAACTACTGTAGCCGAGGTTAATAAAATAAAAACGAGGAGCGAAGTATAACTATTAATACAGTACAAATCCTGCATTCAAATGTTTTCTTAAAGTGAAGAGTGAAAAAGGCATTACCAAGGTACTTAAATTTACTTCACATCTGTTCAAGGTGGAGTTTTCAACTCTAGACAGTTTCATGAATAATGATGCAGCAACTTTAGTTGTATTTTGTGAGTAAAATCTGA
Organism: Perca fluviatilis; assembly: GCF_010015445.1. Taxonomy (NCBI): domain Eukaryota; kingdom Metazoa; phylum Chordata; class Actinopteri; order Perciformes; family Percidae; genus Perca; species Perca fluviatilis. Next base: position 16,985,448 of record NC_053121.1, read on the forward strand.
ATCTGCAACGTAACCCAGCAACCTTTCTCTAACAGGTAAATGAAGTAGTACAATGTTTTACTCTGAAGTAAAAGTACACAGTAAGTCAGTAGTATACCGTTTTTTAGGAGTTTGGGGGCCTTCTGTACGTTATTTTGGGGTACAATAAATTAAAATAGTAACATAGGCTATTTCATATTTTTTTAATTTAAACATCATGATAAATGTATACCTGTTTGGGGCCCTTTTACCTCGGAGCCCCAGGCAGTTGGCTACCTTGCCTAATGGTAAAGTCTGTTCTTGGTGTTTTTTTTCTGTGAACCAGAGTGTATTTCACCGGTGTTTCTGACTGTAAGTAGCCGTCACTATGTGACACAACTATGTGACGCAACTATGTCATTGCAGGTGTGTTGCTCAGAACCCAAGGAAGTGCAATGTCGAATTTGTAGTCGTCTGGATGAGTGGTTCACGAGAAAGCTGCAAGCAGCAATAACACAGGCCAAGCAATCGTCTCATTCTGAACAGGCACGTTTTGAACGGGCACTGCACTATAGATTTAAGAATTCCAGATACAGCTTGAGTGTTATGATTATCATTGGGAGAGTGACATAAGACATACGTACTCAAATTTCTTAGCAGCAGAGAGCACAAAAGACCGTTGCTTGACTGCAGATTTCTTCAGCACATTGCTGGCTGCCTCCGTCCTACGAAATGAGTGGTTATGATGTTAATGTCATCTCTTTTTTCAAGGGCATGCACGTTCAAAAAGGATGGCGTTCTTTTGCGTGAGGAGATTCTTACCGTTTCTGCAGCTCCTCGTTGCTAAGCTGGTCCTCCAGGTTCTCTTGAGTGGGCCTCACAGTGTGCGGGGCTCTAAGGAACAGAAGCGCAAACACACACAGCTCATGAAAATACATTCTCACTCCGCTGCCAGAGGTCAACTGGGAATCTGATGTGTGTGCACGCTCACATTTTCTTGTAGCTCTCTGAAGGTTTTTTGGTGAATTGTGTCGTCGTAACACTGTAAAATAAAAACAGATCACATTAATGTAGGAATGTCAAGTCACACAGTAAATCTGCTTCTTCAAGTAAGAGAAGCTCTTACCTAACGCCATTAGTTGTCACGGGTGAAGCAGGCTTGTCTAGTTTAGTGAAAACGCCTCTGAAAGAAAAACAAAAAGCTTGAGTAAATTCATTCTTTTTTTTTTCACAAAAAGCCATTTTTCATCTGCTTTTGATTTAGGTCTCTAGTTTCAAAACCTAATGTGCAAGTGCTAGTCTCACCTGATCAGGTACCCTGCTGCTGGTGATCTAAATTTAAAACAGAGAGCCATTGTCAGCACAATCATGTTTTGTGGGAAGTTTCCAAAATAACTCCGTGACATCAGAAACCAGGTGTTTACCTTTCGCCGTCAGACTTGGTGGGTGGCGGAGTGGATGTTGTTGGCGACGACACTGGACTGGTCTCAACAGTGTCTCCATTCAAACGTCTGGCCCTTACTTCTGCTAACCTGCATGGATTCACAGGAACTTGGTTTTGTCTATTCAAGGGACTGAGCGATGGATAATATGGACAGAACCCTATTTAAACATGTGGCTTACCATGGTTTCTCTTCTTCGGTTTCAGCCTGAGCTTCTTGGCGCTGCTGCAGCCAGCTGCTGTCATCCCTCAGCCTGGTCCGCACTTTGGTGGTACGGAACACGGATGCTTTTCCCCCCTCTGAGACACAAACATGTGCATGTCACATTACCAACACACACCATCTGAGATATTATACACACTGTGTAGGCTGCATAATAATGAAATCTTAATCCTAGTCTGCTTGATAGCATGCATGATATTCAGTTCCCTTTGGGTCGACACACGCCACGTGATCAACCACCAACTAGTATTTTGAATTAAAATCGAGGCAATGACAGAAGATCAGAATTTACAGAGTCATCATCAGCCTGCCGCAGCGACACACCCTAGGATGCACTCTGCTCTTAGTTAAGGAAACACGGTGTCTCACATTCAGATCACATCAGTCATCCTACTCACCTTTTGACATGCTTGTTCTAGATGTTTCTCTCTCGTCTTTGTTCTGTTATCTTGACAGGCCACCTGAAAAATATTTTGGAACCACATCGAGACAGAGATCGCGTTAAACAAAATTGTACAATTTGAAGTAAATTGCAATTTATTAAGACAGCCTAGTTTCAAAATTGTCCTTCGCACGCTATGTTGCCTCCCAATGAAGAACATGTGCTCTGTAAAGCATTCCTCAGTCTTATCCTTTAGACATGCAGATGATCCTGTCCTACCACTTTTCCAAACTGTTGCCTAAATATGAATGGACTCACACACACATACACATATATGATCTTTTGTGTTTGGATACAAAATATACTCACACAGAATGATTTCTGTGATTGGGTAAATATTGCTTCCTTTCACACATTTTCAAATGAGTTGACCCCTCAGTTATTCACAGTCAAAACTGATCTGCTCAAGAGGGGGAAACCCACTTCCCCTGGGAAGTGAAGAAGAAAAGGCAAATACAGAGTGTTCCCTAATCTGAATCAGACTAAATTGTATGCAAAATTGTAGAGCCAAATTCAGGATGCAAATATAAAATAAAACTCCTGTGGCTGTGAGTTCACTCCTTCTAAAGCCTGTCGCCACAGTATCCCTTGAGGATATTGGCGTCAATATTGGCGACAGAACAAATACATTGAGTGCTCATATTGCCTATTTATTCTAGGTTTAGCACAACCGTCCACACAGGATAAATGATTGATGAAGAGCAACAGCGTTTAAGACAAGAAGCGAGCAGGACAGACAACTCTACTGACAAGCAATCATGACAGGGAAACACCCAGAAAAATGAGAGGGCAAACACTGACAATCACCAGCTAACACTTTCAACAAACAGTTTATGTCACATGATTGATTACTTTTGTTTTCTGTTCTTAGAGCTGCTGATTACTGAAGCTCTAAATACAGAATCTAGCCAGATACTTTAAATTATGTTGGGAATAATACACCTGGCAGCCAGAGTACCTACCTTCTTTTACTTTATATCCAGCAGAGAAACGTCCACCCAGTTTAGTCGAGTTTGTGATCAGTGCGTCCCTGAGTGTGAGCTGAGGAAAAGTATTTCTCTGTCTGACAGGTGTCTTACACCCTGTGCTAGTGAACAGGTATGGGCGTGACCACTAACAAGCCCAGCCAGTCAAGGAAGGTTGATGTGGGGTGGAGCAGTATAAGCTTATCTAAATGTGTGTTGTGTGTTTATGCGTGTAAGTAATAGGGGTTGCTAAGAACTTATTTTTTTGGTTTCTACACCTGTGCTGTATTTATGGGAGTTGGCAAGCACATACCTGTCGTACAGGTGGCTGACAAAAGAATTTTGAGAACCAGCGAGGAAAAGGGAAGAGGGAGACGACAAGGTGCACAGCACGGCAAACATAAAGGAAGCGTCTCGCAGCAACGCCTCCTGTGGGAACGCTCCTCTCATGCTCGCTGGATAGGAAAACCCAGGACGCACACGCATCATTAAAATGAGATCAAGAACAACACACACAACTGAACTGAGATAACAAACAGAAACAGTGGCAAACACGTCAATAAAAAAAAATAATAACATAAAAGCCGCTCTCATTTGGAATTAATTGAGTTCTAATTTTATATTTGAAAGAGAGTGCTTTCATTTGTTTTCGTACATAGAAACGTGAAACCACCACCTTGAAGATCAAATGTATTACACAATCAGAGTCTGGTACAAGTCAATGATGACTTAGTTTCACCTTTAGCAGTACATTATCTAGGTATAAAGGCAGCCAAAACCTATTACAAACAGAATGTTTGATCAATGTGAGTGACTGTGTCTGTGTTTGTTTAAGTGAAACCAAGAAAAAAAAAAAAAAAGTCCATGCTCAGACAATTGTCCAACAATTTCTTCAACAAATTGCAACAAAAAGCACGTTCTGTGCGACTGGCCAAAGTGAAAACACAACACTGAGGTCAGCCGACCATTGTTTTAGTACAAAGAGCAATCTCATGCATGCTGCGCATGCATTTAACAAAGTCTTTTCAAATCGGAATCTGGGTGTGAATTGATTTCGCAACTTCTCAGAGAAAAGGGGGTGGAGAGAAAATTAACAAGTCTGAAAGCTAAGTTTCACTGTGGTGAGCACACTGGAAAGTGAAGACACTCAACTCTATTATCTACCTGGATCCCTCTCACCGTGAACAACAAACCAGTCAGACGGCCTTGCCCGGTGATGCTGACTCTAGCAGTGAATCATTAAGGTGCTGCTGGCACAGAATTGAAATGAGAATGCAAAGTATCCGAACTTAACCTCCACCTTGATGTCACCACACCAAGACACGGAATGACAAAAATGCTTCACCTAGAAAAGGCAAAATCTTTGTAGCAGCTAATTAATACATTGGACACAAATACTGAGAAAATAAGGCCCTCTTGTGTTTACAAGTTCCCCAGTTATATAACTTTGTCATCATTAAAATGACAGAACTACACATGGATTACAATAGCTTCTGATGCATTTTCATTGCCCATCCCATTACTGTATTTGACGTTGTTGAATATTATTTTAACAGTTTGCGTAACTTGTAGAAACACATACCAGAGATACTCCAGTATCAGAGAGAAGGTACAATGTGTTCGGAACAATGTTTGTGAATCACGTATACAGTATGTGGAACTACACTAATTAGCCAAAAGAATGTGGAGACACATTAGTCCCATATATACATTGAAATGATCATTCCTCCTGTCCCTATTTGCCATGAAGCGATCCCTTCCTAATGCAATTCCAATACTAAGAGCTAGCCCTTGTTCTGTGTAAAATCCATTACATCCAGCCTAAGCTATTATGAGACCTTAACAGTCAGATTTTGTTATATCAATCAGGAACCTTTAAAGTTTCAGTGTGTTTAGTGCAAAATCCACATTAGGTCTGATCCACTGATTTGTCTATCTCAGTCTGCTAAAGCCTCATATTGTCCTTTGCTGAACTTTGAAATGCATTTCAAACGAAGACTGTGGATTTTTATCCCCCAATTCTTGCATTGGAATCGCATTAGGAGGGGACGCTTTCATGGCCAGTATGGACAGGAAAAACAATCACTGGAACCAAAAAATGTTTCATTGTGCATATGGGTATGTATTGTCTTAGGACAGACTTGAAAAAAGGTGAACATATGCTCTGAACTATAGAAAGTAATATGCTGCTTATACATTGCCACCTCCATTCTTCTAGGAAGGCTTTCCACATTTCCACACAGTGGCATTGAGCACAGGGGTTTGGTTCTGTTGAAACAAGAAAGGCCCAATATTATCTAAAGTATCTATGTATGCTGCTTTCCAAAGAGCCTATCCCAAACTGAATAAAACTGCCCCAGCCCAAAAATACACATCCCTGTCCACATACGTTTGGCCATGTAATGTAATGCCAGTCATTATTTTAAACAATAATTTTCATGCAAGTTGTATCAGGAGAACAATGGTTTAGTGGAATACATTAAGGCATTTAACAGCAGTATCTCAACAGTTGTACAGCACACGGGTGAACATGGAACAAGTCTTTGCAGTTTTCACAGTGTAAGATCAGTATATTTAGTATATTATATAGTTGCCATAAGTGGTTTACTGTTTACTAAGTGCTTTATAACTTTGGAAAGACCAGACTGCAGTGTGTTGACCAAAACCACAATCATTTGCTACCATCTGCTGGTAAAAATGGTACATAACCGTTGAAAAGGCACACAAAATGGTACACATCGTGAGGTTTGAATAAAGATAAAGTCTGTTCCCTCATTTTGAATTGTCCATTCAGGGTGATCTAATCACCTTATTTTCAGTGAGTGCAACTGTACGTCCTTATACATGTCTCTCAGCAGCCTTTACCTCCATTCTACCATCAAGCCCCTTGTCTGAGGTGAGGGTAGCTCTGCACTGTGCGCGCTATCCCATCCTTCAGACTGACTACGGGTTTGTAGCCCAGGTCCTGCTTGGCGCGGTCACAGCTGTAGTAGTGGTGGGTTCCAGCCAGAGCCACTCTCATTGGTGTAAAGGTGGGTTTAAAGGACACTAGAGGACGCAGGATCAGGGCCAGCAGCCAGAGGAGCAGGGCCAGTCCGTACACAAGAGTGTAGGGCAGGTGGTAGCGGGGAGCAGCATATCCCAGACCCACCAACACCTCAGACATGAAGTCCCAGAATCTAACTGGCTCATCATTGGTGATGTGGTACGGCTGAAAGTGAAGCATAGGAGAGCACTGTGATCCTGAATAAGAAGGGGTGACTAGCAACAGGATTTCACAGAGAGCATTCTTTAAACCGGCTCGGTGTTAGATTTTATAGTTACTCACTTTTCCACATATGGGGGAGTCCGACCTCAGGCGTTCAGCAGCCAGGATGTGGCCATAAACTACATTCTCCACGAAGGTGAAATCCACCAGATTTGTCCCATCACTGCAGAAAACAAAGACAGAGAATTAAATAAAGAAATATACCAATAAGCACTAAGGATCTGAAAAACAAGCGTTAACGCATTTAATAATTCAGCACCCTGGTACAGTAATCTATGGGTCTAAGCTACTATCTTAATACTAATTTCCACTTTTCATGTGTCAGGGGAGTAGATAGTAGGACGGGGAGTGAGTGAGTGAATAAGTAGGTGTATAAAAAGGTGCAGGTATACTCGCGCTCAACATTGTGCATGGGCCGCCGTAGATGGCGTGTGCCCTACGAGTACGCACAGAGACGTTTATGCTCAAAGCATTGTTTGTTGTAGTACTCTCCGAAACACCAGAGGGCGTACAGACAAAATAATCCGTGAATGAGCAAGAAGTAGTAGAGAAGAAGAAACCGGAAGTTAAGGAAAGCAGGCTGCCTGGCAACAGTAGTAAACACATCCGTGTTAAAACACCGACGCACCGCGAAACATTACATTTATCTACTCTAATCATTAACGCGACTGTTGTTTATCTCCAAATCAAAATGACTGTCTGCCTGGGACACTGTGAAGAACACTCTTTACATGAAGCCGTTTCTTAGCTTTGATAAAACGATCTCTCATGTTTTTCCACCCTCTCCAGCTTAATGTTTCTTCTTTTCCCAGTGTGGTGTCTCTCTCTAAACACATAGTTAAAGGAATACTTGTTGAAATAGGGCTTATCACCCTCTACCCTGGCTGTAGATAGGTGGGCCAACGCATTTTCTGTCTCAGTGCAAGTAATTAGGTTGTTTTTTTGTCTTTAGTTGGCACACTTTTACTCACAACATGCTAACTGGCAACATAGGATTCCATTCACTATGCTAAGCTAACTAGCTGCGGCGCTGCCGGTGTTGCACGGGACTAAAACAATGCATGCACAAAAAATGCGTTGGCCCACCTATCTACAGCTAGAGGAGACCGTGATAAGCCCCATTTCAACAAACGGTGGCGTATCCCTTTAAGGCTGTTTGACTCGCTGTGGTCTGTACATGGAGAATAACAAAGATGCTTGTACAGACGAACCGGTTCTTCCCAGCCGACCGTGTGGAACTGAAAGCGCAGCGCGCGCAGTGGGCCCGTGGCTACAAAAATTCAGAGGTGCACGACCACACGACGCGGCAGCTTGCAGGGCCTTCGTGCTGGAAACGACAGCCGCGGTGACGTCATTTTATAGCGCGCGCTCCTTGCGCCGGGAACCCCGCGGCTACCGTAAACCTAGCTTAAGTGGGTTTTAGAGATAATACAATTTCAGAATTCCGTATTTCTGACAACAGTGTGATACATGCAAATATGATGATTTTAGAAGCGTATTCTTTATTCAGTAAGTAAGTTTACACATCGCACGGGCTTTCACAAGCTGTGCATTTATACTTAGGAAGCCAAATCGAGCCCCCACGTTAGAGTTCAGGTTTGGGAGAGCACTAACAGTCTCCTTTTCATTCTTTTTCTATACCATTCTTATTTATTAAATGCGCCGACTAATTTTACGTTACAAACATGAACCTCAATAAGCGATACATTTTTGTATTGTTAACTATTTTTACAGTGATTATTGCTAAAACAAGAGTCATTCATTCTATGTCTAGAAGTAGTTTAACTAGTTGGATTGGCATAAATGGTTAAACCCCTATGGCTTACCCAATGATGAACTTCATCTTGCCCCTGCGAGCAGTGTCCACTAGGATAGGAACCAGCTGTGGGTCCCGAGGGCCAAAGATGCCATGAGGCCGGATGGCAACTGTGAGGAAACCCTTCTCCTTGTCACAGGCCTCGAGGACCAGCTAAAACACAAAGACAGTATGAAATATTCAACTCGGCATACCGCAAAAATCACTATGATCATTTGCTCTCTCGTGGATGTGACAGATTGATAGGGGCAAGGAGCAGATGACATGCAAATAACGGAGGAAGTCTTGGGAAAAAAGTAGCTACTCACTACTGCTGAATATGATATTATGTCATTGTATGATTCTGATAAAAATAAAGCTACATGTAGAAAAAGAAAAATTGATGCTGATCATGAGGAAGAACGATTAAAAAAAACGATTAAATCATTGATTAATTAAATCACTTTTAACTTTTTAAATCAGGAGGCAGTGGAACATGGGCTAGCATCCACTGGATTTAGTATATCACAGGCCACCTAAATCATAGCTATTTGCTATTTATAGCCCTTCATTTCAAACTGACTTTGATTTGAGCAAGGAACCGTTCCTTCTCTTCTTTCTTTTTCATTCCTTGAGCTTGAGGAAGGACACCAAAAGTACCAAAGTGGAGAAAACATGCAAACTCTACGAAGAAATGAACCAAGCAAACAATCTTGTTTCGAGGGAAATAGCACCAACTGGGCTACACTGGTAGACAAATACTAAAAAATACCACATTCCTACCTTTTCTTGCTCAATCTTGGTCTCTGTGTAATAGTCGATGGGCTTCTTGGCGTATGGTAGATCCTCTCTCCCATTCTTAATGTCTGTGCCTTCAAACACCACACTGGCACTGCTTGTCAGGACCAGTTTCTGGCAAAAATCAAACAGTTACACCCCTTCAAATGGCATCTTTCATCCTTGAACAGTAAATTAGAAAAGCCCAGCTTCTCATCCCCTGGATGCCTAACCTGTACTCCAGCCTCGATGCAAGCCTGAATGACGGTGCGTGTGCCCTGAATGTTGACCCTCTCAAATAGCCCGCGGTCATCGCTGGCAGGGGCCGGGGAGGCACAGTGGAAGACCAGGGACACATCCTTCATAGCTGGCAGCAGAGCCTGGAGCAAAGTGAGACAGACACCTCAGTGACAGCTATTGACAACTGCATCAGAAGAGTCACTGGTCCAGGTCAGAGATAGGTTTTAAAGTTTTTTGGTGGCAAGAGTTAATTGGCAAACTTCAAGTCAACCGCAAGAATTGCAGGTCTAAAACCTTGGCCCTCTATTTGAACACTGTCCTGGCAAAGCAGCCTATCATTACACAGATGCAATCTACTCCTTTCAATGTGTAGGCCTGGTTATTAAACATAATCTACAGGCAGGTCTGGTCCAGACTGAGAAGAGTAGGATACAGTCTCACCTGTTTGTCGCAGAGGTCTCCCTGGTGGAAGGTGACACCAGACAGCTCGTAGCTCTGACGGATGTCAAACACAGAAACAGAGTAGCCTCGATCCAACAGCTTCTCCACCAAGTGTCTGCCCAGAAAACCAGACCCCCCGATGACTGCACACCGTTTATTACTCTGTATGACGCAGCAGAAAGCGATTATTGATACATGTCAAGCAAATTAAACAGCACTAGTCTCGTGAAAAGTTGAAGCAGATTTGCACCATAAACTCACCGGTCGAACGCGCGTGGCCATAATGAGTAAAAAGTAACCAACAGGTAAGCGAGAGTATCAGGCACTGTTGTGAAGAAGAAGAAAAAAAACTCCTTTACAGGTGGAATAGTGAGTCACGAAGAGTGCTCCTAACTATTTAACACGCAGGGCACGTGCCAACTTTTAACGTAAGAAATACGCAATACTGTAGCCTATTTACCTGCAGTCAGCGCGTGCAACTAACCGAACTGTCTGAATCTGCTGAGTGAGAAGTGCTGTGTGATTGGTCGAGGTAATGCTCAGCACAAAGGTGACGTTAGATAATAGCCAATGGTGTAAAAGATACGTCAAAGAACGCCACAATTTAAACCAATCGTAGACCACAAACTGGTTCTATTCGCCTCTTAGCACAAAGACCACGCCCCGCCTGGTATGCGCCAGACTTTTTTTTTTTTTTACAGTCACTGGTCACAACAAAGATTCTCCATAAGTGTGAAACCTTATTTTTACAGTCTATGTTGTTTTATGTAGGCTATTTGTTAGTTTTGCAATTTAGTAAACATGAAGAACATGAAGGAAAAGAGACAGATTAAACCAATATACATATAACTGCCAAAATACCAGTTGATTTCTCCCTTATAGCCTAAAATTATCCAAATGGAAGTACAGCATGAATGAAGGAATAAAAGAAAAAAACATATCACAATGAAAAAAAAAGGATAATAGCAAAAGTAAAAGGACCAGCTATATAAAAAGAAGTTTGAGTTTATCTTTTGAGGTGAGAACATGTGAGTAGCCATACTTGTCCCACTGTGCATGCTGTGCTGTTGACCCTTACAATAATAATATTTGGTGTTGGGTGCACATGCAATCTGAACTCTATTATACAATTATTATCTTATTGTTTCATATATATTATTTCATATATATATAATATTCAATTATTATTTTCACCTTTTAATTATCATTAGCTATTCCCGATAATTTTTATTCTCTATTACTATAATCTTCTTTTCTGTAAGAAGAAGCTCTGATCTGAGGTCTGCTGACACTAGAGGGTGTATTGAGGCAATTTCACATAGCAGCACGAGCGAATGCACCATTTGTATTATGCAATATTATATATCTGCATGTAAATATGACACAAAGACATCCCCATTTTCCATATTCTGTTTCAGCGTTTTATATTTCGATGGGAAATCCAAGGCGGTTTCACCTCAGTCTCGATCAGCTCTGTAATTTCTGATCGTGTCTTGCGCCCCGTGGTCTTCAGCAACCAATCATCTTTTTGCCCGACTGGTGCGTTTGATTTTTACTCCCTCTCCTGGCTGTCGGTATCCTGTTTTAATTCCTCAATGGCCATTCAATAATTGCCTTGTCTGCTGGCACAAAGGGTGGACAAATCAAACGCCTGGGCTCCATGACGGCAGCTCCTGGACAGCAAAAACAAGTGCATGTTTGTTAGCAAAAAAAACGGTCATTTTCTGCACATTTTAGCAGCCGTTCCTGCGAAATAAATAGAAGGTTTTGAAGGAAAAATACTATCTTACATTCAGGGTACTTAAACGCTAAATCCGAGCAACTGATGTAAAGTATAAACCGCTCTACCATCTCCTCCTCCCTAAATGATAGGGAGGCTTCATCAGAGGAAAAACTAGCTTGCCCTTAGATTAGATTTTCAGTTCCTTTTTGTCAGTCCAATAAACAGCAAGTGATGGTGAGTAAAAATGTTTGATAATAACCCAGTCTTTGTTAGAGTGTAGCATTTGAGTCACAAATGATGGATATTTACATGCTTCATTTTATAGATCTGGGAGAAAGATTTCTACTCGGGACACCTGTCTGATTCTGCTGTTATCATAGACATGGTGACTCCTGTGTCTGCTGTAACCATTAACATGTGCTTCCCCACCCAGGCGACCAGTGCCAAGAGACCATCCCTGCAGGGTCCTGTGGCACCTCCTCGCAAGAAGACGACCCCCAAACCAGAGCTGACCGAGGAGCAGAAGCAGGAGATCAGGGAGGCCTTTGAGCTGTTTGACACCGATGGATCTGGATTCATCGATGTCAAGGAGCTCAAGGTAACAGTGGCCGGACGCTGATCACAATCACACATGTGTGAGGGAAGGGAGAGTTTTCTATGTGTGCTTCACTCTCACACCTTTTCTGCCAGGTTGCAATGAGAGCTCTGGGCTTTGAGCCAAAGAAAGAGGAGATCAAGAAGATGATTGGTGACGTGGATAAGGACGGCACAGGGAAAATCTCCTTCGCTGACTTCCTCTCTGTCATGACACAGAAAATGGTAGGTTTCTGTGTCAAGAAATATATATGCATTCCCAACCGTCTTTAATTCTCTTTAGTTTTAAAGTGAGTTACTGGTTTTATCCTACAGATTGCAGTTTGTGTATTAGAGTCCACAACCTTAACTTTACCCTATCAGCCCTATTTAGATTACCATTGACTATTGGTATCGCTTTTCTTCGGCACACCCAAACTGGCCACATTTCTTTGAGTTTGGGATGTGGTTGTTCTTCGACAACGACATACCTCCTGCAGAATTGCAGTTTTTGTCGAAACTACTCTCCATATTCTCTGATTTTAGGCCGAGAAGGACTCCAAAGAGGAGATCCTGAAAGCTTTCCGCCTGTTTGATGACGACGAGACGGGCAAGATCTCGTTCAAGAATCTGAAGAGAGTAGCCAAAGAACTGGGAGAGAACCTCACAGATGAAGAGCTGCAGGTAAAGCCCACCATCGTGGAATGACACAACATTCAGATATGAGTAACACTTAACAGCAGACTGCTGTAACTCACATGCCGGTTGTGTTTCCAAGCCAAAGGCTCAGTCGTGGCAAGGGAACATTTGCTCATGAATGCTTGATTTGCTTCCTCCATTCATCTCCTCTTTCATTGTGTCTGTGAAGGAAATGATAGACGAAGCAGACAGGGATGGAGACGGAGAAGTGAACCAGCAGGAGTTCCTGCGCATTATGAAGAAAACCTGCCTCTACTGAAGGAAGTCGGTGATGTGGGTCGAGGGGACCGCTGGTGGTTTGACATATAATGCTGCTTTATATATCTCCCTTCCCTTACCTTCCCTTATTATTGTGTCGTGCCATACATTTCCACTTATAATGAGTCCATCAAAAGGTTTACTGTCTACTACACTGAACTAAAGATGTTAAATATTTGTGGTCAAACGCCAATTATCCTTTACATAATAAGCTTCATTACATTTGCCAAACACCCTCAAGAAAGAGAGAATACTCTCTTTCTTGTTTGGAATGCTGCGTACTTTTATGAAGAATACATTGATAATATCATTATATTGGTTTTTAATTGTCAAGAAATTCTCAGTGCCTACGTCAATACGGTGACACACATTCCAATGCTTTGATTAGTCATTGTTTGTGCGTTAAGTTTCATCCATCTGTAGATTGTTTGGTTTACACTGTCATGTTTTGGATCTTGTAACCGCTGGTGATCGGGGGAGCGCTGTCTCACCTCAGTGCTGCCTGTGGATTTGTGCCCGTGCCTCTTTAAAAGGGATGATCCCACTCTCTTTAAAATGTGATTGTGTATGTGTTTTTCTTGTAGCATCAAGTATTCATCCCTCTGTTGTGTAACTACTCTATAATACACAAAATACTCTGTATTCTTGGCATTTTGTATGATACATAGTAACTTTAATGAATGTTTGAGGTACAAATTAAATATCTTAAATCAGTGTTGTCTTTTATTTTTTATTATTAGCATCCCTCATTGATCCAGCAGTTATCAGTGCTTGAACAGCTTGTTCAGCTGCTAATAAATGGTTTACAGGAAGATGCTGCTCTTCTCATTCAGGCAGCACATGCAAAACTGTTATGTTTTATAAATAGCAACTCTTCAAACAACTAACTTTCGTTGTTGACTTTGTTCCCGTGTGCAGCCTATCATATCCTTTGCTGCAGCTCCCGTGAGCGGTAGCCATAAACCAGAGAGATGAGTGACACCCCCAGGTTTTAGATGATGGTGGCTGCTATATCAAGAGCATCACTGTGCAGGCAGCCAGGGATCAGGTAGCTTTCCATGACCAAAGGAAGAGAAAAGAGGATGGTCTGAGCTGCCTGGAGGGTCAGGGTCACACACGCTCTCTTGGTGCAGAGCGGTCCTACACGCATGTCCCAGCAGAGCAGGCAGAAGCATGCCAGGATGGTCAGAGAGCAGAGAGGCACCACCACAGCAGGTCCCACAGTGCAGTAAAGCACTAGAGCCGAAGTCCCTGACAGGCAGGGTGTAAGGATGAGAGGTCAACAGCGGGGGAGGGTAAAAATTGACCTGGACGGTGCTGAGGCTGATACCCAAAGCCACACTGCTGAGCACAGCTGATAAGGTCCATATGGTTGCAACAGCCACTCTCTTCCATTGAGGACACATCAAGAATTCTTAGCGCAGGGGCCACTTGACAAAGCGGTCCACAGCCAGAGCGGTGCTCAGGAAGAGGTCAACCTGCGCAAAAAAAGTGAAGACATAAAGTGGATGTAGTTACCTGCAATGTCAATATTTTAGAAGTGCAGTTTTCATAATGAGGTAATTCAGGGCAGGCAGGCTGTCGGCAGAGAGTAGAATGTGTCTAAGTCACAGCTGAAGCCTCATATTAGCTTTTGTTTAACACAAGAAGTTATTTACTTACAGTACATTGGAACCACATTAAGAAGGGCTCTTTTCTTGGCCAATACGGTCTAACAATTACAGTGACCAATAACTATTTCTAAGTACTTATGGCCTATGAGCATGTGAGATCCTATTATTTAACCCTGAGTGATGCTGATCCATGTCCAAAAGAGTAGGAAGCTGCCTTTTCCAAGTGGTCTTTATTTACAGAAAAAGAATAAGTTGTAAGTAACCTCTACTATAACTGTCAAGCTGGTGTATGAATCATAGCTCAGTGTGACTAAAACAAAAATGAATCGCGTAAATATAATCAATGTTTTACCAATGAGCAGGCCTGGTTAGCAGCACAGATGATTACACACTGGGTCACAGGTATACCTTCTCTTAAGAGAACTGCTTTGATTGTCCAGAGCAGCTGCTGAAATGGCAATAATGGAGATCATTTAGGTCAAAGGGCATATTATCATCATCTCAGTTGTTAACAAAAGGTGTACTGGAAAGGTCCAAAGTCAAAAAGAGAAGACATACCTGGAGGGTGTCACGCAAGAGGTGGTGTGTGAGGAGCAGGAAGTGTCCCTGAGAAGGGACGGGGAACGCATGATGACCAGGAGTAACAGAACACTGAGCGCCGTGTTCAAGGTGCAGCTCACACACATGCTGACCATTTTAGCACTTTTCAGGTGTCTATTTTTTTAAATGTATTTCTATGAAGCTAAATGTATTCTATTGTATTTTCTTCTGCCCTCTTAAACATGTAAGATGTTCTTTTGTATCTAGAAAAGCATCTGCTAAATAAAATGTATTATTATTGTTATTATTATTAACCAGGTGGTAGATGGTAGAGTTCATCTGTGACTGGGCCTCTAGTGATGTCACATTGCAGTGGATATCCATGACATAAAGCTCCCTCTGATCTGCCTTCCAGATATCCTTGTTAAAAAAATAAAATGCACATCAGAGGCATCCACAGAGCTTAAAAAACAACTAAAATCATTTGTACCTCATCTAAAATAGGGGAAAAGATGTAATAAACTCACCCTTACATCTGTTTCTACGGTGCTCTTAGGGGGTGGGGGGGAAGATGGAGGGTGGGGGTGTGGCCTTGACCAGATGCCACTTTGCTCATTTGAAAGCCACGAGGTCTCTCTCTCATGGGTGGGCTAAATTCTCTGGGCGGGCAAAGCAGAGAAAGAGGAGGTAACCTTGCTCCTTATGACCTCATAAGGAGCAAGATTCCAGATCGGCCCAGCTGAGCTTTAATTTTCTCAAAGGCAGAGCAGGATACCCAGGGCTCGGTTTCCACCTATCGCCATTTCTAGCCACTGGGGGACCATAGGCAGGCTGGGGAAACGCATATTAATGTTAAAAAACCTCATAAAGTGAAATTTTCATGTCACGGGACCTTTAAGGTTGAAATGTGGCACAGTAAATCCGTAAGCTTAACTCTATCTGTGGATTTTCTGTGCCGACCATATAAAAACTATTTAAATAATGCAATTAAAATGTCAAGTGGTCATTTAATGTCAAGTCACACATTTAAACTTTATTCATAGAGCTCATAGGAAGATAAAACCAGTCAGATATATAAAAAAACAAAACATATGGAGTTAATCATACATGTACCGTACTGTACGATACCAACTCTTTAGATGCCAGGGATAACAGGTGGTATGAATTTTATTGTTTGACACCACCTCATTTACACACACTCAGGAATGTGAACTTAACGTTTAGGCTCAGTTTTTTTCAGTTCCAGCAGATCCAGTCTATAAAACACATACAGATAAATACAGAAATTACGTGAACACAAAAAAAAATACATTTAATATTAATGATCACAATGACCGCAGCGGCCCCGAGTTCGAATCCATCACAGGGCCCTTCGCTGCAGGTCTCTCCCTTTTCCTCTCTGTCGCTATCCAAGTAAAACATATAATGCCTAACAAAAATATATTACAAAAATAAACACAGCTGCTTACTAATACAAGTCTAGTTGACTGAGGTATTTCAACAGGTCTCCTGTGGTTGTGCAGCTCAGCCCATGGGTGAGAGTACAGCGAGCATCAACATCTCAGCTTTGACTTAGTTTAGTCTTGGAGGCAAAGTCTGCACTAAGTTTACGCATCACTTCCGCATGGCTTTGTCCTGCTAGCTCCTGTCGTACAGTCCCAAAATTCTCTTTGACAAAGTTGGCAAAAGGAGTGGGAGCACGCGGCTTGGCAGGCGTCAGTAAGACGAGCTGTCCTGTGCAGATGGCACACACAAACTTTTGCGTGTCCAGTGACTTGGAATGACGCCCGATCCTGTGAAGAATCATGATAAAGTATTGGGAAATTGACAAATAACTCTGGAAATGCAAGGTAATAAAGTAAATAAAGAACGATATGAAATCAGTCAGACGTACGTGTTCTTGCAGCGGGTGCATTGGTACTGGAATTTGTACTTGATGTCGTAGCTGTGGCAGCGAGTGACCATGGGCAGCTCAGGATGCGCCAGTGTGGACTTGCGAGCGTACAGCTTCCAGAAGTTCCCGTGGCCGTCCCTTACACCGTTAATCAACCAGGTTGCAGCGTGACACATCTCATGAATCAGTGTGTCCCTGAGACGATCTGTGAGGGTGAAATAACAAGAATGCGATGAAGAGGTTCAATCTATTATGAACTGACATGAGGATCTTACGGAGCATGACAGACGACGTCACATATTTACATTCAGGGACTTTATTACTTTAGTCTACCTGGCTTACTGAAGCACAGTCTATATTCTTGGCATTCCACTTCTGGGATTGCTCCGGTGCTGCAGCAAATTCCGCCGGATGCATGTATTTACCGTTTCCTTTCGCTTTCTTTGCGTTTTATTATTATTATTTTAAATTTTAAAAAAATTGGGTGGATTAATGAGGACTATTGTTAACTGCTCCTCAGATCTCTGCAGGGTAGATTGAGAAAGCTAGCTGGACTATCTGTCCAATCCGAGTTTTCTCCCGCGTAGAGGTGTGAATCTTCACTGATCTCCCGATGCGATTACGATTATCATGTCAGCGATTCAATTCGATTCGATATCTCGATGCATCACGATGCGTCAAATACATTTTTCTATTAAAGCCATATAGGATATTTAATTCATAGCTTTTCAAGCTTCAAAAACAAAATATTCTGCAGTGCTCTAATACTAAATACATTGGATACATAAAACTACAGCACTGAGCACATGGCACTTCCTGAATGTGCAAAACATAACAGAATATGTAAACAGAAAGGTTGTTAGGCCTACATTAAATTGTAAACAGAAATAAATCGATTATGAGCCTGCCGATTATCGATGCAGCATCGTCCATGTCCACGATTCGATGCATCGATTATTTGATTAATTTCAACACCTCTACTCTTGCGTGACTATTTTGCAGCGGCTCTGTGCCGAGTTTAGCGCCATTTCTAGAAATGCCGTTAAACCAGAGCACGTTTTCCTCCCATCCCCGAATGCTATGGGGAGTAGCCAGACCCTCCTTCAGCGCGCTTTGGAGGAGGACTAACTGAGGCATTACCTGCACAATCACAGACTTTCTCCGACAGTTCAATGCGAGCGTAGCGGCTCCCTCCACCTCGCTCCTGCCCCGTGACACAGTAACCGGCTGTCTTCCGCATCTTCTTATTCCAAGTCACTGACATATTGATGGGGAGCTACAAGTCATGTCAGACAAGGACAAATAATATACACTATATGTTAGTTTAATTTCAATTTTCTAAAATATTTGACTGAAAAGGAGAGAAAAACTGTTGGTTCATCACCTTACTGTCAAACACACTGGTATTGTACAGCTGGTAAAGTCTACTGGTGAGTTCTTCCTTGTTCTGCTTAAATTTGCAGCTATAGCTGGAGCCAGGGTTTGATAAAGACTGCAAGAAGCACCCCGGGGTCTTACACAATGCTACCCTAGAAGGGAAAGAACAGGGTTAACTTAAGACAAATGTCTGTGTATGGAACACACACTGAATGAGCGACATTCTAGTCTGTAGAAAAAAACTGGCCAGTAAATGTACCTGCTTGTGGGGCCGTGTCTAGACTCTGTCTGACTGACTGTGGGCTTCAAGATGGTGGATTTTCCTGGCGTCTTCACATGCAGAGGGGTTTCGCTTAATGATTTAGAGACTTGTTTTGGGAGCCTGTTTACAGGAGGAGCTGACCCAGGAGGAGCTGACCCAGGGGGCTCCTTATTGCATTCTAGATTTAAGAAAAGATCCAAACAATAGATATCAGCCTCACAACTAAAATAAAACCAAAACCTAGAGCAAGTTGAAATGTGACAATAGGGCTGGGCGATATGGAGAAAATCAAATATCACGATATTTTTGACCAAATATAGATATAATATTGTAGTGTTGACTATTGGTGCTTTCACAAAATATTTACGCAATAAGATTTTTTTATAAATAATAAGTAATGTGGATATAATGACTAAGTGGGTAAAGGCAAATAATATAGCAGTTACAAGTCTGGTAAGTTCAGAAAATGACATCACTTTACTGTAATGCAGCCTTTAAAACCAGGAAAAGACAACACTTATGCCATATTACGATATCCAAAATCTAAGACGATATCTAATCTCATATTGATAAAATATCGATATATTGTCCAGCTCTATGTGACAATCCAAAAATAAAAACAGTTACCGTGGGTGCCCTTAAGTGAGAATGGAGTGCCAGTGAACTTGTTTTTCTTTTTCAGTCTCTCCAGTAGGGATGTGAACTCCTCCTCAGAACTGGCCGATTCATCCAGCTTAGAAGGTCCTGAAAGGGTGGGTTTAGGAGAGGCCACTGAAGTTAGAGTTTTGTGGGGACGAAGAGAAAAAGGAGAAGGGATGGGAGGCAAAGGCAGTGATGGGGAGCTGTCCTCGTCGTCACACCGCAGAGCATTCTTGTTAGCCTTTGGCGGGGGCTTAGGTTTTGAGTGACGAATCCTCCAAGTGCTCTTGACCACAATATTATTATCATCCTCATCATCATCACTGTCACTAAAAAAGACTGGGGAGTCGCATTGAGCCAGTGGTCTCCTCAGTGGATGCTGGGCTGCGGGAGTATTGCTCTTCTTCGGCACTGTGAAACAGTGGACACAAAACATCAACACTATATACACACACACGTGTCATTCAATGTTGCTTTTCTTTGAAATATAATAGAACATCAGACTTATAAGTTCTTTCAACGTTACCTTTAAAAGATGCTTTTGTCTCAATAAAGTCATCATCTGATGAGAAGTCATCCACTATGAAGGTTTTGAGGCTTTAGAATAAAAATAAAAAAACATTAAAAAAAAAATTTAAAAAAAGGCAAAATAGATACTTTTTAAAACATTTTCCACACATTGTCTTTCTTAAAACTTGAGAAGCTAAAGTTTACTCTCAGGGGCTCTACTGATAAATGTTATTCTCATTGGAAACCACTGATTAATTTTGTGAACCAGCTTTCCGTTAGGGAAATGTCACTGTAGTGGCATATTTAGTACTTGTCTGCATAGGTTCACACTTTTATATATGATATAGGGATATGGGATGAAACCACAAAAGGACATTTGTTTTGAAGAATTGTTCATTCTGAAAACACAAAATGGAAACTTATATTGTACTATGTTGTAAATATTGCTTGAACGCTGTATCTAATAAAATACATGAAAAAATAATGGAAAAAAAGAAACATATCAAAAACTCACCTGTCTTCACTCCCACTCACTGAGATTTTCTTAGGCTTGACATTAGGGGTTTTCACTCGTTGCAGAACTTCAATGTGCAAAATTAGGGTATGCGAGAGAAAAACGAGGCCAACAATATTAACATTTTTTCTTCATGTTAGAATTTGGCTCATTTATCGTCAATCAGAATCAGAAAGGGTTTTATTGCCAAGTACGTTTTTTAACACATACAAGGAATTTGTTTTGGTGTTGTTGGTACACGTCACACAATCTCTAAATGAAATATTAAATAATATAAGTATAGATATAAGCAATATAAGTATAAGTGTATGTACATAGAATGTATTAAATTAAAAATAAAGATAGGAATAAAAAGAGCATTACAGCAGAGATGGTGACAGATGCAGACAACCGTACCCAGCAGAAAAAGGCCACTTACATGTCTCAAAACCGTCGTCATCGTCCGAGCTCTTTACAAGAACGGTGGAACTGAGGAGAACAAAAATGCTTTAGAACTATCCTGACCAAAACTTTGAAGAGAAAAAATAAGAGGTCAAATTGAAACCAGAAACACACAACGATGTTGCTTCGTGAAAACATCAACAACTCAGAGCACTCCATTTTTATACCTGTTTTTCTTTGCAGAACTCCATGGTTTGAGTGAGGTAGGTTTAGCTTTCGGTGTAGCCCTTTCCACAAGAACTGATGAATAAAAAAGTCAAATGAACACATTTCTGTATTTTCAAAACGGAGTCATACAGTTCAACAATATTCAAATTCATAAGATTTAACTCCCTCACATTGGTCAAAGTCTTCATCACTGGAATCGATCAAAGACTTGTTTCTGTAATCGTTGCCGTTGGAGCACTGGTTCTCCTTCTCTGGATCATCTTCGCTGTCAGAGAGGACAAGTTGGACAGGAGTGGCTGACCGATCCACAGATCGATGACTGCTTGTGGCAGCATGGCGAGTTCTGCCAATTGAACTCATCAGCTAGAAACAATGGAGATAGACAGATCGGCATTATAACTTGCTGGCAACTAACTATTATTTTCATTATTGATTAATCTGCCAATTATTTTCTTGATTAATCCATTAAACATGCTGTCAATAAAATGTCATAAAACACTTCGGGTAATTAAAACAAAACACTAACGTCAATTTTCTATTGTAACGTTTTGAATTGTTTACAGGTTAATAAAGTGTGCTAGAGACCTTTTTTTCAGCTGTGTCCAGTCCTCCCTCATCAGCCCAGCCCATCTTTTCAGCAACTCTTTCAAATAATTTGCGGGTATCATCATTCATGGTTTCCTCTGCTCTGTGAAAACGGTACAAACCAGCGTGATAGTCATTTAACATTTAAAGTCCAGTGCTAACATCAGACCTATGATTTATAACGTTAATATAACTGCCAATGAAACCACAAAGGAAAGCCAGCCGATGGTTAAAATTCACGATTTCCATTCAACCAGTTCATTTTATTCAGCTAACGTTACCGTTAATGCAAAAACATCTATGACCAAGAGGTTCTAAAGCCGTTACCTTTAGCAACTTGCTAGCTAACATTATGTTTGGACTAACTTTAGAGGTAACTTTTTGAAAGTGGTTCATTGTGTTCCGTTAGTATGCATTGCATGAACCTCCCATAGAACATTATTTTGCTAAGAGGACATATATTTCACCTGAGATATTACCAAACGCGCTTCTGTTGTTGCAAATAAAAGAGGCAGAAGTATGTAGCTAGCAGACGGGAAGTAAGCGAAGGCAAATTCAAATATAGTGATACGTTACACCGGAAGCTGTCAAGAACGCATTCGACCAACAGCGACAGGCTTTATATGACACGTGACGTTCGGTCCACGCCCACCAACAATCGCTTCTTTTTGCATGTTTTTTTTTTCTTTTTTCGACGGTCCTAACAGTGCATTGTGTCTATGATGATCTGGATGTATTACGTGTACCGGTAGTTATGTTTATTGAGGTAACTTAACCTTTAACAGTATTTCTATGTAATGCTACGCTGTACTTATACTTAATACTGGTTATAATAAAAGATACATAAAGTTATATAGGGTTGATAATGACATTACCCAACAGTATGTTAAAATAAGCTCAACAGAGTACATTTAAGTGCTTTAACATTTTACAATGCACAATACTGTAAGCTTTTTCAACAATAAGCACATTATGCTGGTTTAATTTTGAACACAGGACTTTTATTCATAACTTTGGCATTGTGATATTTCTATATTATATGAATACACATGCTCCATCAGTGGTCTTTTCTATTTTACCGACTACCAACATGTTTGAGAGTAAGAAAAACAAAGCAGTTGAAGTACCTTGGTCACCATGGATAACACAGCTGGCAACCCACTATGGTGACCAACAGGGTTAGGCATAGCAGATTGATCTTTAATATTAGAATGGACCAAAACAATAAAGAATTAATTTGTTTTAGATTGCTGCCACATGTACACATTTATCTATGCTCGTTGTCTAAATTGGTTTCTACCAACAACTGAATCAAGTGAGTGCAATAGACAATACAGAGTTTTGCCATCCCTTTATTTTTTTTAAATTATATTTAGAACCTCGCGGCATCATTGAAAGCAGTTGACGGACAATACAAAAACAAAAAACCCTTAGAAAATACTTACCTAGGCCATTCCTGGTTTCAGTGATTAAAAAACAAGATCAATTTGTGAACAGCTCTGTCATGTAAACTGAAAATTAGGCCTTTTCCAATGAATTGAAGCTCCTTTGTCCAGTTTTGTCTAATCATCTTTACAAGCAATGTGTGACATCAAACAGGACAGCAGCCACTGAACATATTCCTTAATAAATTCCCACAAAATTAATAAAAGTTGGCATCTGGCGATGGGAAGAAGTATTCATCTAGACCATATTCCTCAAAACTTTAACATCTATTCATTGCAGTAATTTAATAACAGCTTAAGACAAACTAAAGAGCAGTTGAAATCTAAGTTTTACAATTGTAATTTAAAGCTGATGAAACTTAAGTCAGTTACAATTTCCATGCCGCAACATTGTCCTTTTGAAACAACACTCTCAATCCATTTATAAATAGATCAACAAGTACTGACGGCTGGGCATTCTCTCCACAAGCTGCAGTTAGTCCTGCACGCACACCGACAGGAGAAAAAAAATAAATCCATGGATCCAAGTACTGAAGGGGTAGCAGGGCATTCACAATCCTCTCATGCTCACCAGATATACTGTGTTTTAGGACAAGAGTCTCAGATGAGGTGCCTGAAAGTCTCAGGCTCCATCTGGCTCAGGAATGCAGAGGTGTGATGAAACAACAGATGTGATGGGGGAAAATGTGTACATCTGTTGGCTCTTTTACAAAAGAGTCCCATTATTAGTAAATGAGTGTGATGGAGACAATCACTTAAGGACAGGGCTGGAGTGGACACTGACCATTCCAAGTAGGGGTGCTGACAATGGTAAAAAGAAAAACAAAACAAAAAAGGCGGGGAGGGGGAATGTTTGGGGTCCAAGGGAAAATAAATCATCGTGCTTCCTGTTCAGGCACTCTCGCTGGTCTCTACCGAGTGGATTTTGACCAGAGGTTCTGGCTTTTTGCCATTGCTATAGTGCTCCCACATCTGCAGATAGAGCCTCTCCAGATCAATTGTGTACTGCTTGGTGTTGAAAAGAGGGCTGCAGATTCGCTGTTTCCAAACACGTGCTCTAACCATCTTCAGGCTAAAGGAGACAAAAGGAAAAAAAAAAAATGGTCAGACTTCAGAGTTTAATGTTGTTTTTCAAAAGAAGTCCGATCAAATTCTACTTACTATTCCATGTCAGAGCCCAGTTTGACTGCTATGTCCTCATAATCCTGACGACTCTGGGCTATTAGCTCAGGGCAGCCCAGACAGTTGAGTTGTGAGGCAGCCACGCGGGAGGCAAGGGTCTCACCTTTACAACAAGGTTTTACAATTAAAAAGCATCCTTCACATGAAATCTGTTCTTCATATACTAGTTATTTTATCACAAGAAATCAGAAATTTTTTTTAACGTGTAAAATTGTTGTATTTTCCTGTAGTACTGTGACATGTATTCAATTAGCAATCAACGGTTTTAAGTCTGTCCCTTGACACTCTAGTTCCCTTACCTGGCATGGTGACCATGGGTGTTCCAGCCCAGAGAACATCCATGCCTGTGGTGTGACCATTGCACAGAGGTGTGTCGAGGCACACATCAGCCAGCTGGCCCCTCCTCACATGCTCCTCCTTGGGGGCCACAGGAGAAAAGATGATGCGAGAGCCAGGCACACCCATGTTCTGGGCATACTGCTGGATGTTGGGCTCGCCGACAGCAGGGAAGCGGAGAAGCCACAGAACGCTGTTGGGCACACGCTTTAGGATCTGCAGGGAGAGGGTAGTTTTAAAGCAGGTTTTCCACACAAAGGGAACACTCCAAGCAAATACATAACCAAGTCTATCCAACTTACATTAGCCCACATCTGAAGAGTAGGGGGGTCAATCTTGTAGAGCTGGTTAAAGTTGCAGTAGACAATGGAGTCCTCTGGGAGACCATACTGGGAGCGGGTTGTCACAACGATTGTGCGTGGCACCTCCTCCCCAGTGGCAGCTTTGTTGTTGATCTAAGATGGTGGACAAAACCGTATTGCTTAAGAGGTGGAGTGGCCTCAACGCTTTCATCCTGAAGAGTTCTTAAGTGTGACATGTCTCGACCGTTTGAGCCACTTGGATGGCATTGAGCTTACTGGTGATAACATGCTGTTTGGGAGGCCAAGACAGTAGCATTTATTTTACAGCCAATCCATAGTGCCACCATTTCCCCTCACCAACAGCTCGGTGCTTCCACCTTACTTTCATGAAGACATCATACCTGTAAGGACCCAGTCTCAGAGACAACAACCTCTTTTGCTGAAAAGGTCTGGAAAAGCAGCAAGCTAAAGTAAATGGCTGCCCTTGCCTGTTCCTGCATTTGTAGATGTTTTGTACCCATGATGACATACCCCTCATTTACATGGACAAGTGGGGCCAAGTTTGACATACCTGTGTGGTGGCCAGGCCATTGCTGACAGTGAAGCCATTGATTGTGACCTGGATTTGGCCTTGGTTGATCATGTTGATGATGGCTTCGGCTGCTGTGTTCATGGGGATTACGGGCATGGTCAGAGCTCCATTTGTGTCCCCAGCAGCTTCCTGGTTGTTGTCACACTTCATCTGGTCACAGAGAACAGTTTCAGCTTGAATACTCGACTATGGTTCAATGCCAAATTACATATTTTAATGATTTTAAAACACAAAAATCTTTTCTGAATCTGCAGATATTGGCCAAGGTCAAGGACAGAAAGTGATTTCTTGTTCTGTTCGGCTGTTAGAACAATATAACCTAAACAAATACTCAAATAATGCCATCTAGCGGTCCAAAACTTAAACTATAGTTCACCATTTGTACTCAATTTACTGGTTTGTCAATAATACACTAAAACAACAATTTGGTTCGGAAATTCTCTTAACTCACCTTTATCACTTTCACATCCGGCAGACTGTCCAAGTAGGCCTTCAGATCAATACCATTAAGCACGATGCGGTTGTCAAAGATGTGTCCATTAGATTTGAAATCAATCACTGCCTTTTTCTGTGGATCAAAAGAAAAATGTTACACACACCCTGATTATACTTTAGTTTTTCCTGTTGATTTAGTTTTGTAAAACAAGACACACAAACAAATAGCAAGAATGTGAGGATGGACAAACCTTGAGGTGAGGGAACATGTTGGCGTGGTCTCCGATAAAGAAAGTATGGGGCATGTAAGCCAGTTTTTCTGAATACTGCTCAGCTACTTCCAAAGGGGATGTCTCCTTGTCAGAGATGATGTAGTCCATGAAGGGAGCCCCACTGGTTCCAGGGTAACCCAGCCACATAGTCTGTTGAGATCCAAGATCGGATTAATACAACTGTGAAGATGCAATTACTTATTTGCACAGGTGACGTTTACCCAGAGAAACAAATCTGTGTCAGAACCATCACAAATCACATGCAGCACTCACCTGAATCGGGGCAGGGCGGAGGGCAAACAGCTCATTTCGGGCTCCCTTGGTGTATCCGTTCATGTTGACCAGAATGTGGACTCCATCCTGGTGAATACGATCAGCTGCCTTGCCATTGCAAGGAATCTGAAGGAGAGAGGTACCAGACCGTTTCAGTGAAAATGGTTTTGTGAAGACCAGCCAGCTAAAATGTACATCCGTAAGGTTAACAGACACTCTAAACACACTAAATAGATAAATAGTGATGAAGAAGCAATTCTAGGGCATAACAGTTACCTGTGAGAGGTCTGTGAAATGATGAGCCTCAGCTACCACTTTCACACGAAAGTTGGTACTATCATCAGGGCTCAGCGCATAGCAGAAAACCTTGGAGAAAATAGATAAATAAGTATAAAAACACAATTTCAGACTATTACAGTCAACCCTTGTATCATTTACTGGCAAGACCATACATTAGTAATATGCATTATATACACTTGTTAGGTCAAGTTTGTAAATTCTAGAATTGAAAGATCACCTACCTCAAATTTCTCAGGATTGTGCATTCCAGGAATGGACTGCATCAGATGGGAAGTAGGATGGTTGCCAAAGTCAGAGCTGACGTAGCCAACACGCAGACGTCCACCGCTGGCCTTCAGATCCTTCGGATGCTCAAAAGCAGGTTTGTGCAGTGCATTGATCTGTGGAATTAGCAATAGTGTGTAAGAATACAGCTACAGCAGGGTAGCCAGGATAGTTACACACACTGCAATCACAGAACCCACTGGTAATCAGTCTGAGAACATTTTAGCCTCTGGGGGGGCAGCCAAGTCAATAGTTATTGGGGTTCAATCGTACGCCTCTTTTACTCTTCACACGGACTGTTTACCTGCATGCAACCAAAGCCCGTTCAAATGTGATTTGTCAACATTACTTGGACTGTAAATGGACTACAGAAGAAAACCACAATACTTCTGATAGCAGAATTGTGTCACATTGCCCACAGATTATGCATTCATATGCAGATATGTTTACACATGTATACTCAACCATAAACAACCACAGATTCATCTAAAATCATGTTCAACCTAAACCATACCCCCATCCCTGCAAGCCACCCATTCACCACCACCTTTCACCTCTTTTCTACAAAGTTAAATATATCCAGTATCTTGCCCATCCCTTACCTTCCCCATATCCCTGCAGACTGCCACCACCAGCCACTTTCCATCCCCCCCAAAAATGAATTAAAGTTTACTTGCTTTGATCAGTGCGTGTACCTTGTCCAGGCAAAGGTTTCCATGGCGTTCAGCAATGGCTTTGCGGAATCCGTGAGAGAGTGGATACAGCATGCTGTGGTGTGGGTGCACTGAAGGCAAGCGGTTCTTATCCAGCTGGTCAGCCACAATGCTCACAAGCTTCTTCATCCGCTCGTCATAATCTGTCCAGTCACACACAATCTGGGAGAGGGACAGGAATGAGAGAAGTTAGAAAATGAACTTCTAATTCAACAGAAGCAAAACAATTAACTATCGTATGTACTGGAAATATTTGACAAATATATGTATTGCCATATAAACCAACCTGTAGGCAATGTGCCAAATTGCAGTAAGCATCAGGGAAGTCCGGCTTGAGTTTCAAGGCTGTGCGGTAAGATGCAATGGCCTCTGGGATGTTTCCAGAATCCTAAGGTCAAGAAAAAGTTTAGAATACAAAACCAAAATGCATGAAGTTACAAAAACAAATATATAGTACAGCACATAAACAGGTGGTAATCCATGTATACGTGTTTGTTATCTGCATGCGACTCCACAAAGCAATCAAAACACGTTCTTTATAATATTACAATTATCCCTTTAGCGAGCCAAAAGTTCATTCCTGAAACAGGAAACTGACATACATAATTTTAACTAGCATTAACCCATTACTCAGTACACGGTTATTGACCAATTCAAAATGTTTATAGATAGGTACAAATATTATTTGAGTGTTATTGAGAGACAATTATTGTAATGTCAGTTCTGTTAGAGCCGTTGGGTCAACCTAGGCTAGGTAAAGCCCTACAGTGATGTGGCATAATTCTGAACACAATCAGTAATCATAACCGCAAACAAAAAATAAAATTAAGAATAATTCCTACCTTGTGGATAGAGGCCAAATTGCTGTGAGCATCAGCAAAGGCAGGGTTGATCTGGATGGCACGGGTGTAGCATTGCAGCGCTCCCTGTACATCTTGCATTTCCTTCAGTGTATTGCCCATGTTTGAGTAGGCATCAGCAAATGTGGGGCTGATTCTAAAAACCAAACAAACTGTTTTAACATGTGTATAACAACATTACTCAATTAGTATGTCTTAGGTATAGTAAAAAAAAAAAAAAAAAAAAACTACCTATTGTCAGTTGATTTATGACCTTTTACTTTAGAAAAGACTGCATGTGGGAAAAAATTTGGGCTGAACGATTTTTGAAAATAATCTAATTGCGATTTATTTAAAAAATATTGCGATTCGATATGCGATTATTTTTTAAGCTCTTTGTCTTCTGTATTAGTCAACAAAAACTAGCAATAAATCATTGTATAGTATGAACTTCACAAGATTAGATAGATTAAACAAGCTGTTCTTTCCTGGAGGCCAGGCCTGTATGTGATGGTGAAATTAGGTGATGCGTGAATTTATATGAATGACCTCTTTTATTTAACTACTTCAATCCCAGTAGTATATTGAGCACTGACCAAGCCTGGTGGAAACATTCATATGAAAGTCAGAAATAAATCACACTAAAGTGCAGATTGCAGAAATATAAAAACAAATGTGGCTTTACAACACTTAGTAGTATTTAGATTATTTAATTATTATTTACATAGACATATGTAAACATGTGGATTGCATTTTTTAAACACTGTCTTTGAACTTTACTAGACAGTTAAATAAGTAAAATATATACATCGGTGTATTTTCTTTAACAGCGCACAGAGAGGAGCTGCCTCCAGCCCCTCCCTCCCTCCCTCATGAAGTTGCGTGCCGTGTGCATGACAGCGTCAACGACACTGCACTAGCTCAGAGAGGCTATCGTTACGTTAGTAGTAGCATGCTGGTGTTGCCGTGGGATTAGCTAACTGTACTAATAAAACCGTTGAAACACCGTGGCCACGCTGCTGTGACAGCTCCCCGAACGTCATTTATCAGAGTCTGGTTGTTACCCCTCTCCGCGGCAGTCTCCTCCGCTCCATATCTTTATAATGGAGCTAACCGGAGCTGACCGCTAATCAGAGCTAATCGTTGCTAACCGAGCCTTCAGTTCTGCGTGCCTGTATTCCTTAACTGCATGTGTGGACTGGAGCCCGAATAAAACCCTTACAAGTTTTAAACTACAACTCAGAGTTGTTTGAATGACAGAAATCTGCTCAAGGTACGGCGTACCGTTAGCGTGCTAAGTTGATGCTTTCTCTGCGGACTGATTTGCTCTCGTGAGTCACGTGACCAAATCGCAGCCTTTGCGATTAGGAAATCGCGTTTTAACATATCGCGATATTATCGCAAATGCAATTAATCGTTCAGCCCTAGAAAAAATAAGGTAAAACTGTACAGAACATGGAGATTTTACATGTTCCCCATCTGATGGAATATATGAGTGTTGTGGCCTCATACCAACATTATGAGGTGCTATAGACTATTGTACAACAATATCACACTAATACAAACTAAGTCAGCAGGTCCCTGTAGCGTAGATTTACAAACCTGATGGCCTCCTTGTAGTGCATAAGGGCCTCCTGGAGTTTTCCCTGTTGCTGGAGGACACTAGCAAGGTTAGAGTGAGCTGCTGCAAACTCCGGAAACACCTGATGAAAAACAAAAAGGGTTAGCAAGAAGATTAGTTCAAGAAATGCCATGCTCATTTAGCGCAATCATGACTGTCTTGTTAAACGGACCTTTTCATAGCAGAAAATATCAGTTAACTCCTAAACCCACCTCTAGTGCTTTCCTATAGAGCTGGACGGCCTCCTCAATGTTGCCCTGCTCACGCTTTATATTGGCCAAGTTGTTAAGAGAGTCTGCATGGGTTGGACACAAACGCAAGGCTGTGTTGTAGCACTCTTCTGCTTCAGACACCTGGGAAAGACATTGGCATTTTATAAGTTAAATTCAGTAAATGCTTACGGACTAAAAGAGACCAAACAACAACTACATAAAATGTTGGCATTTAAGATGGTCTTGAATGGGGACACACAAAATGCTGCCTTACATTGCCTTTCTCCTTCAGAGCATTTGCCAAATTGCAGTAGGCATCGGGGAAGTGGGGCTGCAATTCAATAGCACGACGGTAGGTGTCGATAGCCAGGTCAATGAGGCCTTGCTCGTAGTAGACACAAGCCAGGTTTCCATGGACAACCGCATGGTTGGGGCTAAGACTCAGGGCTCTTAGGTATCCAGCCACAGCTCTGGAATCATAAAACAAGATGGGGATACAAGTTAAGCCCAAGATCAATATTTTGCTTAATTCAAAATTGTAGTTGGTCCACTTTCTTTTAAAATAACTTCTCACAAGCCATTAACAGTGTAATTGATAAATTGGTCACATTTTACACAGTTTTATAACTACACACTGTATATAAAATAAAACCACCATTTCAGCAGTTACAGCCATGACTGTGATGGCAGTTATGAAGGTGGAATAAATCTGCCCTGCCTAGACAAAGTTCCTGACTCATTTGAAATTCCCCATAGGGTGTGGTAGGGCAGTGCTTTTAAAAGACAAAAGAGTAGACATGAATGTATGAAGGGAGTATCATACTGTCTGCTATGTCATGATTTGGACTCACCGGTCAAAGATGCGGGCTTCCTTCAAAACATTTCCTAAATTGATGTATGCGTCTAGGAAATTTGGGTCCAGAGTCACTGCCTAAAAATGTAAACCCAAGCTTAAAAACACGGAACAAAAATAATATACCAAGACAGAAAGTAGTACAATTGAAAAAATTTGATTATGCAACGGACCTTTTCAAAATGGTGTATGGCCAGCCATATCTCTCCTTGGGCATTGAACACACAGCCCAGGTTGCTCCAAGCCACTGCAAAGTTGGGCTGAGTCTCAATGGCTTTCAGGTAACAAGCCTTCAATGGGTTCAAAATGAAAAACCATAGGAAAGGAAGAGAGGAGGTAGAATGGGAGAGGTATAGTGCGTAGAGGGGAGGACAGGGGTTTGTAAAATAAAAACAAATAGAAGATTGAGAATAAAAGTAAGAAAAAACAAAAAGGGCAGAGAAATCAAAATTAGTGACTATTCTCCATCACGGCAAAAAGTGAGTCTGCAGCATGGGCTCGCGTGCGCACAAGTCTGCCGCGCTAAGCTGCATTGCTTTTTCCTACGCTGCGCGGATCCAACCAACACCCACACGTATGCCCTCATCCTTCAGTTATGACCACATTCACACCAAATGTAGTGGTCCCCACATCAGGTACAGTCTGCTGATCTAATAATTTTACACACTGATTAGTTATAACCCAAAGAACTAAATACAATATTAAGTTGCTTAAATCTGCATGAATATGTATTAAATGTGGGCATATCTTACAACCTAGGATGCTTGACAGTTCGTGCAAGTGATGGTCCCTGTAATGCGTGCGCAACAAACGCGAGCGTGTGGTGTGTGTCTACTGCCACCACCACAAGGCTCCATATAATGCTGTTCGCGTGACCATGCTCCTGGCAATGGTCATTACTTCGCTGCTGCGCTCGCTGAACGGCCAGGTAAGACAGCTGCAGACCAACAACCCCTGGCAGAAAACCTGAAACACCAGACTGGCACACACTCAGCACCCATAAAGTATCTCAGAATAAAAGGGAGGATTGAGGAGTCAACCCGTGGCTACACTGGGATTTTAAGACAGGGGCATTTTGAAATAAACAGCCAATATACAATAAGCCATTTTTCATTTGAATTAGCAAAAAGGCTTTAACTGTACTTGAGAAAATAAGGGTTTTTCAAAAGCCAATTATGTCTGAGATTTAGGGGCATTCGGGAGCGAGGCTGGATGTGAGTGGGGAGAGGTCCGCAACCAACAGGCCAGAGGGAGTGAGGGGGTGTGGGTCGCATGCTTGCGCTTTCCGCTTGGAGGATATCGCTGCGCAGCCCCTGCGCTACTGCAGACTCACAGCGCATTATCTGCATCATCAGAACGCTGCAACTCCAAATAAAGAAGGAAAAACAAAACAGGAAAAATAAACAACATGTAAGAGTTAGAGGGTTCTTACTTGATTTTCACGATTATTGCTTCCAAATCCTAGTTTCTTTTTACTTAATACAGAATTGGGTAATTAGTATAGCATATTGTCAGAAATGCTTACTGTAATTTGTTTTGCTACTTTTTTTTCTTTTGCTCTTCAAAGGCAGCCACAAGACAGAGGAGCATGAAGTGAGGTGGTTTTTCTTTTGTTGTCAGTTACAAACCCGTTACCATATTTTTGGACTTTGTCAGAGTGGCGGCCGCAGCTGGCTGGAAGAAGAGGAGAGGACTGAGGCTGCCCTAGTGTTCCTTTCCGCCAGGCACCTACGCAGGAATAGTGTCACCCACCTGAAACCTTCTAAATAACAATATCAGTTGTGGAAAAACCAAAAGAGACAAAATCAGAAAACAAGATCGTTAGTAAAAGTCTTTAAACAATACATTCTCTTTTTAATATGGAAATAAAACAGGTTCTTCCAAAAATCACAACATAGACTATACTTCATTCATGCAATGAATGTTTCATTTCAAAGAAAATAAAAATAAAAAAAATGCTTTAAGGGTGACTGGGAGGGAAGAAAGGCTTTGATATGTTCAGTTTATCAGTAAAATATAGGTTTAGGTCAGTTTCCAGCTGTCCATCGATTCAGTTTTCATATCAAACTACAGGAGGGCAGTTACTGGCTTGATCTTGGCCAAATGAACTGATCCCATTTCGTTGGGAATAGTATTACATATTCGAAGGAAAAGGGAAGAAGTATTAATCATTTTCTTTCGATCTTTTAGCATTTTCATGAAATATTTTCAAATCTTGTATTTCTTTATCCTGGCCTGCTTTCTTGAATCCTGGCCAATGGGTGGGGAGAAAAGTCTGTGGTGCAATTATTGGTATCTAGAAGCCTCCGAAAGCTCTGAAATAAAGAAGTCATCGCTGTTGCTGCGCGGGCCTGTCTTTCTAACCCAGCATCTGGCGCAGGTGGTGGAGTACAGATTGTGAGCTGTCTGCCTGACAACACTTGAACCATTTTAAGGCTCTTGAGAATGAGCTCTCTTAAACCCACACAGTTTAACACACTATTCAACAGCAGTGGATATCAGAATAAATAGCCAGCTGGGTACAACTTTCATTATCAACCAGAGTCAAAAAGAAGAACTCATGCATGTGTGCATGAAAAGCACGGTTGGGGTGTGCTTCAGCACTGAACGGGCATAGGGTCAGGAAGGCAGCTCTCAGCGTGCACACTCCACCAATCCTTAGCAAGCGCGCGGGGGGTGGAGCGACAGAGCAGGGGAGCTTGTGACTCCCTGATGCTCCTCCCCACTCCTTTACCCCCCTCTAGCACGAAATAAGATGGCCTGTAACCACTGAGACTACTCCATATCTCCAGATTTGACCCAACCCTGGGAGCCCCGTTATATAGTCTTTAATGACAAAGGGGAGTGTAACCCACACTGGCAGCAACTGTACTGGCAGCAAGTAGAGACCAAAAGCTTGTCATTGGACACTTGATAAATATTGGAGTGTAGTGGTTAGGTTAGAAACCATCTTATCTTTTGCACTGCAAAAATAAACTAGCTTCTCATCAGTTCATATATTCTTCAAAGACCGAGCCAGCATTTTCCCTCCAAAATCTATATGAAAATGCATGGGCTGAGGTTCAAAAATGACAATATAGATCAAATGTTTCGATTAAAAAAATTCCAGCCTTTCTTCCTGAATGGGAAGGGGCTGACCTCTGGTAAAAGGTCGGGGTAAAGCAAAAGGACATTGGGGCTAAAAGTGATACAAAATGGGGACAAATGTGATAAATACTATCCTGAAAAACAAAATAGATGAAGCGGTCTAAAAAGGTAATCAACAGAAAACCTGTGTACTATGATTATTTTTTTAAAATACAGAAAAATGTTTTGCCTTATACGGGTGTTGATTAATTGCAGTCCAATGCCTTCAAAAAGGTCTTTAAAAAGTTAGGGGCAAGAAGCTTCCTGCATCTCTGAGAAATGAGAAAAAGCTATCCCGTCCAGGCCTTCACTTGGCCGAGGGGGTTGTAGGAAAGGACTTAAAATTTGGCTTAAAATGTCAGAGGGGGCAAAGGAACAATATCTATGGCCTTAGTGGGAGGACACTTAAAACAAAAATGTATGTAAAAAAAAAAAAAAAAAAAAAAAAATTAAAAAGTACAAAAGAAATCTGTAACGAAAATACAAACATATATACAAATGCCAACGCGCTGTAACATACCTTAGCCTCTTCCAAGCGCCCAAGGGCTTTAAGCAAGTTGCCCAAGTCACTACGCACACAATAAAGATCCTGGCGGGAAAAGAAACAAAAAAACATTTTAATTTTACTGCTACAATAAACCGCAGATCAGTGTGTTGACTACAAATATGTTTGCCTTTGAAGCAAATAGTTTGCTGTCAATTAAAGAGTAACTTAGCAGACCCTGAAAATCTTGTCTGTGCGGTTTCTGAAGTGTTTTAACGTTTCAACTTGAACACTGCTTTTCAACTTAGTGTTACTCTTAAGGATTTGAACAAATGGCAGGTCACTTACAGGGTTGTACTGTAAAGCAGACACATAAGCCTGCACTGCTCCCTCCATGTCCCCTGCAGCCACCAAAGCAGCTGCCAAGTTGATGTATCCATCAATAAAATCTGGTTTCAGTCTCAGAGCATGGCGATAATGCTCTATGGCCTCCTGCAGTTGTCCACGCTCCTTGTAGACGTTCCCCAGATTGGAGTAGGCCTCCGCCAACATTGGGTTCTGTTTGATGGCCAAGGTGCTGAAGTGAGCAGACCTGTAGGGCCAGAATGGGTACAAAATGGTCACAAACCTGAAGGAAGTGGCTGGCAGTGTTGGCGCAATGCCTCGTGTAGAGGCAGCAGCATGGTGCAAGTGGTGAAAAGGAGAAACATGTTTTAGGCACGGGAGGTAAATATTTAAATAGCACATTGAGATGAATATCCTTAAAATGTAGAAAACATTAATACATGACACAATGTAAACACACATATCACCAACTTCTATTCTTACAGAATCCATTATTTGAGTGTCCATTATGCTAAGTAATCATCACGCAGGCAGTATACTCCAAATGAAGCTGTGGTTGCAAAGACAAGTGGTGTATATACGATGAAGAACATGCACCATTTTTCGCTTTGATGGTCAGTGTCCATCCTTTACTACCTACTTTTGAATATTTTTACCTAACGAACAATGAAAAATCACCAACCAAACTGTCATTATTTGTTCAATTATTAAAGCTCATCAAGTAATCATTTCAGATTTGTCTGCACATTTTCCTTTCTTAATCCTTTTTTGCTTTATTTGACAGTAGTACAACACTAAATTGAAATTGTAAAACAATTGTAATTG
Source organism: Perca fluviatilis (assembly GCF_010015445.1). Taxonomy (NCBI): domain Eukaryota; kingdom Metazoa; phylum Chordata; class Actinopteri; order Perciformes; family Percidae; genus Perca; species Perca fluviatilis. The sequence goes on from NC_053121.1 coordinate 17,021,213, forward strand.
AAACCAAGTTGAAATTACTTTAGAGTATACTGCTGACATTGCAAGAAAAAGAGTAAACAAGATTAAATATTTAAACCTGTAACTCACAAGACCCGAAACCTTCACCATGGCACCTGCAAAGCAAGGGTATGTCCACCACCAAAACGGTGTTAGAATCATGAGGGGACAGAGTGAGACCATATTAAATTGAGCAGGATTTCCAGAAGACTGCTCAGTTGTTGCACTTGACTCCCAGAACCGCTGTGTGCACCGAAAGTCACGGATGACCCATTATTCTGTGCTACTTCCACGCCACATGCTCAGTGTGCGTTGAATCAGCAACCCCCCGCCCACACCTCACCTGTCGAGTCTTCGGCACTGGAAGTGGATGGAGGACAGGAGCAGCAGCACGCCTGTGTTATCAGGCTCCTGTCTCCATAGCTGCATGCAGTGTCGCTCAGCTGCCTCAAAGTCCCCGGACTGATACTCCCGGTGCGCCAGTTCAGCCAACCCTTGGAAGGAAAGCATACGTTTTGTCGGTTCTGGAGCACCAACACATCCCAAGGAGGGGGAAACAACATGTTAGAGGTGATGGAAGAAATTAAAGCAGACAAATGAAAACAAAAAAAAAATAAAATAAAAAAGCGACAAAGCTAATGTTGTCAATGACAAATAACTGATTTGAATTTCAGAAAACAAAAGAGCACTGAGACTAATCATGACTAATCTTTGGGAGTTTTAATTGTTGGGGTCATGACTGGATTATAAATCAATTCTCAGTTCAATAAAGTGTTTGACGTTTTTTTTATATACATGGTAAAAATGTAAGGTTGGTTTTATAATTGCATTGCTCACATAAGAGCATAACTGTATGAGTATTATTATTTATTTATTTATTTTTAAGAGTTGCAGTGTGCCATGTTCCTGGCAAAGTTTAGATTAGGGCTGCACAATTAATGCCAATTTTATCAAAACAGGAATACGGACTAGTGAAATATCTAAATCGCAGGGGGCCCCAATATTTGTTAAAGGCAAAAAAAAATTTAGATTTATAAATTCAAATGAGAATAATGATACAAAAATGATCTCTAATGTTGTAAATCATATCGCAATATCTGTGAAAACAATTGCAATTAGATATTTTCATCATATCGTGCAGCCCTAGTTTAGATACATTTTACTGATGACAAAAAAGATAAATGAGATGCTATTTTATATAATGAATTATCCAGGGTTTCCACCGACAAAGCAAAAGGTAATACAAAATGTGGCAACAAAATAAATGCATGAGATGAAAAACAAAACAGGAAGGGGGGATGATACAATGGCAGAAATTCTGGGGACACTTTAGATTTCACATTTTAAAAGATGAAACAAAAGCTTGACAGTACAACGGTAAAGTCATATTTCAAAAACCATACAGCCTTAAAGGATCTGAACACCCACTTAGGGGTTTTCCATTCTAGCTATGTAGACCTCTTCCCAGGACTGTGAAAGTGTGTATAGACTGATTGACATGTTCCTCCTGTAAGCTTTGTTTCACCTGTAAGTGCAGGACAAACTACACCTGTATTCTTATTGGTAGATAAAGATTTGTGATGTAATAAATTCCCATCAAAGCTCTGTGTCCACCTTCAACCTAAGCAGATAACACCTGTGTGGTTATTTAGAAGCTTTAACATAGCAGATAATGTGGGGTTGTAAATATTGATGTGATTCACATTCATATTTTATCAAAAGGCTCTGGGCCAACATAGAAGAAATCGTGACCTACAGTGTCACTTGAGGTCAAATTATTCAGGGTGTGGCAATCATGCCTGGTTCTATGTGTGTGAAAGGGGAGGATGTCTAATGGTTTGAGGACATTCCAACTGGTGTACAGTGGATACACACGCCTGCAAACTGATGCCATAACACCAGAGTATACACTAAGATCGCAGTAGATCAGGTGCATCCATTCATGATGCAATAATGCTTGTATGTAAGAAGGATGGATGATTACATAAAGCACCCAGTCATAATGCACAAATCCACTTTGTACGGTTGAAGACCACAATCAGATATAAGACCCACTGAGCACCTTTAGGATAATACAAAACAGTCATTAAGAGTGTGCATCTGCGCCAAACAGCAATGTCTGTAGAGTCATTTTTAAACAGCAGGCCGCTACTGAGCCCTCCCATGAGAGTAAACAGTTATATATAGCTGGGAAGTCGTAATGTCTGAGTTCCCAGTAGGAAATCTCCAAAGAAGTCGAACATCCCACTCGGAAACTAGGGAGAACCGAACCAACCCCGACCTAACAATCCAACATGGCTGCTCCGAGCATCAACAGTAATAATGTGATTACAGTGTAATCTGTATAAATATACTGTTTAGGCACTTCAACAGTACACACTGCACACGTTGCTACGGTGTTTGAACGTGTAAAATACCACATAATGCATTATTAGTAGTATTGCTAAAAATGGCTAACCTGGCTAGAGTCCCCCCCCCCCCTACCCGTTTTTCCGATTTCTAACTGGAACGCGATAAATTCGGGTGTGACGTAATTCCCAGTTCCGACCTTCGAGGTAAAGGGAATGCAGACCAAAAGATGGTGACATTTTTAACAGAGGAAGCCATTTTCTCTGCTCACTCAGTAAGCAACACAATACAACGTCAGCTAGCTACAGGTTAAAAAACGTTAGCTACATTGCAAACCAATTTCATGCAAAACCCTTTCCAAAAACGTTACATTCCGGTGTACAGTTAAGTTCAATGTTGATACAACGTTTATACACTTGTCCATAATCGTTGAATTGCCACTCGTAAACTATTAAGAGATGCATTAGCTAATGGTAAGTTACAACCTGCTACCAGTTAGCTAACGTTATGCTAACTTGCGTTAACGTTACCATTAGCCCGAGACTGAAGCAAGGATAGGCAGAAACTGGGCCTACGTTGCAACGGGCATCGTGTTTAACACTTTAGGAGTCAAATGTTTAATGTAAATTAACGTTAAATTTGCTCCAATCATTTTAATCAACGTTAGCTAACATGACTTGCTAGCCGCCAGCTCGATCGCATTTAGCTTGCTAGCTAGCTAACGTTGTAACATGACACTAGCAAGTCTTCACAGCTTACTTTCCATGTAACGTTGGCTAAATAAAATCAACCAACCTGTGCTGTCAGCCACGTTTCCCACTGAGGTCGCCATCTCCTCAGTCTTCGTGTCTTGCACTGTGGTCGTCAACGTGTCTTCTGATAAGACTACAGTTTCAGAGAAAAATGTGCGACGACCAATCTTTGACTAGCAAACACGTTGCCAGGCAAGCTAAGTAGCTAACGTCAATTTAGCTAACGTCACCCTAATCTTTGATTTCCCGTACAACGCTTAATAAAGATCTAGCAGTGGTCCATGTATAACGTCAGTTTAGCTGGTTAACCAACTAACCTCGCTACACTCTCTAACCGCTAGATTTATATTGGCATTAAATGTGCCGCTGCTTATGGTTCAGACTGGCTTCTCTTCACAACAAAGCTGCTTTGGAACATAAAATGGCGAAATGGGTGGAACTCATTTTTGAGAGAAACTAGATCCGCACATCGCCATTACGAGGAAACACGAGTGTAACATTTTAATAAATGTCGTATTAATACAATAATAATTCCTAGGATACAGGGTTGAATTATTGTTTGCAACCCGTGCGTTATACGTTTCATGACGGGAAATAAACCGATTACAAATTATATTGCGCGGAAGAACACATTGGCGCAGTGAAACAGAGTGCAAGTGATTTTTGATATAGGGGCGGCCAGAGCCATCTTTCGCTATCACTCTGGGGGCGGCAAATAGTCTATGGCGTCTAGGCATCATCAGTGCTTCAAAGATTCATGGGATTATTTTCTTGTCGATGAAAACATGGAATGAAATCTATATATGTCTGACATGAAATGTTAAAAGTCTGTAGTCTATAAGGTAAAATATTGAATGAATAATTTAGGATAGATAATCATACGATTCAAAGTAGCCTACTCTAAAATGCAGGCGTGTAGTCCATTGTAGACCTGCATGTAGAAATCAGAAAAGGGTTTATTGCCAAGTAGGCCTAAATTACACTTCCAAGGAATTTGTCTTGGTGGTTGGTGCATACATAAACAAACTATTATTATTATTATTATTATTATTAGACATGAATATGAAATAAATAAATACAAAAACAAATATATACAAATAACCTGTGAAAAATTATGCTGAAGGGATTGAGTGCAGAATGTGCAAAGATAGGCTACACTACTGATCAAAGGTTTTAGAACACCCCAATTTTTCCAGGTTTTTATTGAAATTCATGCAGTTCAATGTCTTATTGTACTCTGAAATGAAAGAATAGAACAAATAAATAATTGAAGTTATAAAAGAAATCATGGAATCAATTTTTGAACCAAAATGTATTCTAAATTTTTGACTCATCAAAGTAGCCCCCTTTGGCAGATATAACAGCTGAACACACTCGTGGCATTCTTTCTACAATGGAAATCAAATATTCTTCAGAAAGTTCTTCCCAACTCTGTTGCAGAAGTTCCCATAAATGTGTGGCATTTGTAGGTTGCTTTGCTTTCACTTTTCTGTCCAGTTCATCCCAAACCAGCTCAATGGGGTTTAAGTCTGGTGACTGTGCTGGCCACTCCATGTTTGTAAGCTTACCATCTTGTTCTTTTTTGCTAAGGTAGTTCTGGCATAGCTTGGACTTATGTTTTGGGTCATTATCTTGCTGTAGGATGAACCCCTGACCAACTAGGCGCATACCAGAGGGTACTGCATGGTGCTGCAAAATGCTGTGGTAGCAGTTTTGGTTCAGGGTGTCTTTCACTCTGTACAAATCACCGACCCTGGCTCCAGTAAAACAGCCCCAGACCATCACGCTTCCTCCTCCATGTTTGACAGTTGATGTCACACACTGAGGAACCATCCTTTCGCTTACTAGACGGCGTACAAAAATCCTGCGTGATGAACCGAAGATTTCAAATTTTGATTCATCAGTCCATAGCACCTTCTTCCAGTCTTCAGTAGTCCATTGACGATGTTTCTTGGCCCAGGCAAGCCTCTTTTTCTTATTCTGACTTAGCAATGGCTTTCTTGCTGCAACTCGACCTATCAAACCTGCAGCTCGAAGTCTTCTCTTTACAGTTGAAACTGAGACTTGCTTATTATGACCACTATTAAGCTGTGCTTGAAGCTGTTGTCCTGTGATTCTGTTGTGGCTTTGGGTCTGCCAGACCTCTTCCTGTCAGAGTTTCCCCCAGTTTCTAAGTGCCTTTTGATGGTGAAGAATACTGTACTCACTGACACCTTGACTTTCTTCGCAATTTCTCTGTAGGAAAGACCAACATTCTTAAGTGTTATGATGGTCTGCCTCTCTTCCATTGTTAATTGCCTTTTTCCTGCCATTTTTATGGCAACACACTACTTTCTGTAGTACAATACTGTTCAAATAATGCTCACGAGGGTATGGTACCACAGTGTGTTCCAACAATACTTTTATACAAACAGAGGGGGTTGTAAGTAATCCAGACAAGTTGGAACATCTGTGGGAATTGGTAGCACCAACTTTCAAAGCTTGATCAACCTCCATTGCTGCAGAACAGCTTTACATTGTTAACCCATTTCTTGTTCCCTGAAAAAGGCCTTTTTGTATCTGAAATGCACATTATTTTTCAGTTTTGGGTAAACTTACTTTTTTTTTTTTAACCTCAGGCAGTTCACCACTTACCTTTGTACCATTTCAAGCTATTCATTGGACTTGAACTGCTAACATTTCAATAAAAAACTAGAAAAATTGGGGTGTTCTAAAACTTTTGACCAGTAGTGTATATATACTAGTAGGCCTATGTGCAATGGGCAGGTGTAGTAGTCCAGGATGTAGGTTAAGGTCTAGTACTTTAATGTCTGCTTGTTTACACCAAAACAAGCAGTTAGCTTTGTGGTTGTAGTTAAGTAACTAATTCTGCTCTGGGAATTAGAAACAGCACAAGCAATGCAAGACAGTAGTGAAGGCCACCAAGGCAAATATCTTACAGTGTATGCTGTTTGTGTTGCGGCAACCTTGCATTTCTTTACCAAGCAGAACAGGGACAAATTCATCAATTTGAACATAACCCCTACATATTGCATTTTATGCATATTATCGATGTGTTGTTTGGTGTTACACATTGTGCTATTCCAGTGTCCAGGGACAAACTGTATTTTAAATTAAATTATTTAGCCATATGTTGAACTCTACCTTTTTGTAACAATTTTATTGATCTGTTTATTAAATTAGTGTATGAAATCTGTAGCTTGGCCAACCAGGATGTGCATACAATTCAGCTGTGAAAGTACTGTGTGGGCTTCTGTGCAAGGTATGCAAGATTCATAATCACCAACAGAGGGCAACCTCTGTAAACCTATTTCAAAGAAAGATTTTTACAGCCCTGCAAAGTGCCTTTGAGCATTCTTTTGCTTTAGCTTTTGTTATTTATGCAGGACCCATATATATAATAATTATCTTTCTGTAGTTGGCAATAGGATTCCCTGGGTTGTGTTATATAATATAGTCTTTGTGCTTCAACTATTACAACTATTACATTATTGTTGTACATTTCACACCACCACCGAAAGAACCCCTTCTTCAGTTTGTTAACAAAACCTATAAGCATTTTGGCCAATGTCACAGTTTTATTACAAACCTCAGTCAATATCCATTTGAAACCTACATTACATGCCACATAGGTCCTCATTTTATTCCCCCATTACACACAGTTTATCTCCAATTAATTGTTTAACACTTGTCAATTTTAAGGATGTGGCCCGTGAAGTGATCGTCATTAACGTGCCATTCTGCCATGAAGATGATGAAAAGGGGGCTTCTGCTTTCTGCACCCCCGTTTTTCCCATAGTCCCTCTATGGGAAAGTAGACATCATTGCCCATGTTGGCTTTGCTCTGTGTGCTCAAAGCATGCATAGGGTGCAGGGGTTGTGTACTCTTCCACGCGCTCCTCTCCTTTACTCTAGCTCTTTACACTGCTTTAGCGGCCACTTGTGCACAGAATGATGTCATGGGTACTGTGTGTCTATGGCAATTGCATCTGACGTGCTTTATTTTTGTGCAGGCTACATTCACTAGGAAGGCGGTCAGGGTGAACGCATCTTCTCCTGCCTAAAGAGTCGGTGGCAGCTCTCCACAACAGACCCTGCTTTCACACAAGCTATTTTAGGAACCACAAGAGAGCAAGAGGTTCATTCACTCACAGGTCAATTTAGCCGTTATTAAAATCTCAGCATAGCCTGGAGATATTTGGGAGTTTGTTGTGCTGTTTAATTGCTAGGCCAGGGTATTTTGCTACCAAATGAGTGGCCTACATTATTTCAGCCCATTCATTTTAGGAGAATATCCAATGCAAGCTGATGACCCACATTGCGTAGTGTTTTGGAATGCTTTCCTAGATACTTGAATAGGGTTGCTTTGGGATACACAGGGAGTTATTTGTTCATGTCTTACAGTGCATGAGCTCAGACAGAGTTACATATTATATTGTAATGAGGAAATGTTATTTTACTCACATACACATCTGGAACAGCCATCATAGATCACAGTAGGCTACCCATCAATAGTTTCAGGCTTACTGATCAATGAGTCCTCCTGATTTCATGGCATTGTTATTGGTGTTTTCCAGAGGTCCTAATTCAGAATTGATGCCCTAGCCCTGCAGGGATGCCAAAAAAGCATTTATTTCATTTTCTGGATACAATTAGACAACCATCAAGTGGAAGTTCATGAAGAAGTTGAATGCCACTTCATGATGATGGCATGGCAAGACCTAACCGATGATGATAACTGACCCAATTGCACTGAGTGCATCTTTCCAAATACATATCCTTCACGATAGATTACAAGTAACCCTGCAGCTGCTAGACTTGCCCTTCTTGAAATTATAACTTGGAATGGAAGGAAGAACCAGTAGATAGATTATGTGCTTCTTAAATTTGTAGTCATAAAGAACCCAGAGCTGAAAAAAAATGGCTACACTTACAAGATTGCTAATAAATGTTAAACGCAAAGAAGGTTTAGATTTAACCAATGGCAGAAAAGTAGACAACAATCCAACTGCATGAGTGCAACACTTTATTGCCTTGCCAGATGGCCTGCAGCAATGCACATGTTTATCACTAAGCTTCTCCTCAAGATAGACAGAAAAAAAGACAGAACAAAGGCATTTCCTCAGCAACAATTTTGCCGTTGTAGCACAGGCCAGCGCACCTACTGTGATTGTTGACACACTAACACAGTGAGACAAAGTTTAGTCACTTTTAAATGTGTGAAGCTTTAAAAATCAGTTGTGTGTGCTTAGAATAACTGCACGTTGTGGCACACAGGCAGGCAGATATTGGACTTTTAGCTGCTAGCCAGGTTAATCATCAGGTACTAGCAGTTTGATTCATGCTCCTGGCCTTTATTTAAGACATTTGTCAGGTGCAGACTGATGTTTTATAGCCACACATTTTGTGGTTGGAAGTTGTGTCTGTACAACAACAACTATGTAGAAAAATGCACCGCTGTGAAATGTTTGTTTCTGTTTGAAGTTACGTTTAATACTCATCTCTCTGGGGTTATTAGTTAAAAGTTATTCAGCGCGGGTGGAAAAGTACAGATTGTCTCTGTTTTAAGTTACTTTCACGCAAATCTCTGCCAGTGGTATTCATTTAAAGCTATTAAGTGCAGATGGGGCACAAAACACAAAATGGCAGATCATCATCATTCATCATCATTCAAGTCACATAGCATGGTTTGACCCTGCTTGTTCCTGTGTCCACCAGTGTCAGAGAGCAGAGACAGGGCAGGTTAGGGCTGGTGTTTGCAGTGAAGGTGTCAGGGCCTGCCTGGTGCCCCCTCTGCATTCATCACCTATCGTCCCTCTGACTCCCTGACTTCTTCCAGTGTCCATCCTTCTTCCTCTCTCTGCGAGGAGGAGAGGGGGTAGTGTTTAGGACCTGGTGACACCTCTCATGACAGCAGCTGTCAGTCTCTGCTATCAATTACACCGGTTGACTGACACCCTTTCCAACCCTGATCCTGGCTTTTATTCACCCTCTGGCAATCTCTACCAGTTACGACAACAAACACCTCTGGCCTAATCACCACGGTAATGCAAACCTGCATTTCTCACCAAGACTTCCACATACTGCTCCAGCAGAGCAGTGCATTGTTATTCAAACACATCACTTTTCTTTTAGTAATGTTTTAAGGATGTCACTGGATATGTTGCACACTGCATTGCACTTGAATGGTGAATGTGTGACTTCTAAAAGGGTTTAGACTAAATCTACCATGTAAAAAGTCTCCTCGGATGGAAAACTCCACTGATCTCGGCTTTGCCAGATCTCATTTAGATCCACCTGAGGGGGCATCTAGTGGCGTGCGATCCCAGAGACGGGATGTCTGGGGTGGGGAAGGATTAGAGGAGACTTCCCCTGGCTGGCTGGGGTCCTGAACTATCTGACAGGCTCTCCTGTTTGCCTATGTGAGTGTGTGTTGTGCAGCTGATTGTCTGATGTTGTTATATTCTTCCCTGAACCAGTGTGCAGCTTTAGATCAGACAGCTTGAGACTAGCAGAATTATTCTTAAATGGCTTGTCTTTCATGTCTTTTATTACTTAGACTGTTTTACACACTTTGTATCTTTTTCATCCTGCAGCTCTTTCCTGAAGACTTGTTTTAATTTATTTTATGAGTGTGACGTTTTCTTTCACTTGCTTGTTAAAACACTTTGAGTGCATTAAAAGCGAAGCTGCATCTCTTATCTTCAGTTTGTTTTATAGTGTAATTAACTCATTCTTATATATATTCATCATTTATTGTATACCCTTATAGTGTTTTATTGCTTCTTCTAATCCAAAATGAAGCTGACTTTGCACCAACCAGGCGTCTCTCCACTACATAACATCGGGAACATGCTCACTACTCCTCTGTGACTTCTCTCCTCTTTCCCATTGTAAACAGAGCACATGCTGTGGCCCATCCCTTTGTTTGTTTAATCTAATGGAGGTGGAAACTTACACGAAAAACACAAAATACGCTGTCAGAGGTTAACCTATAATTACGTACTGTACATAAACACTATGATTTCAGGATGATTGCTCTGTGGGCCTGAAGTACTCACACCCTGATTCCACCAAATAAAACAATCATCTGGCTATATGATGGTCCTCTCTCTTTAGATTAAAGCAACACTATGTAACTTTTAGCTGCAGCTGTAGTTCCAATGAGACAACCTGTAGGGGGACCGTCCCAATCATCAACTCGTGTCGGGTAGCGCGAGTTGTAGTTCCAATGAGACAACCTGTAGGGCTAAAAGTTACATAGTGTTGCTTTAATGGACACGGTCATTCACCTAGGAGTTTCTGCCGCTTTCGGTTTCACTCTGCATGATTCAAAGGGCTTTCCTCACCACTGACAGTTACAACATAATTGACCTGCTGTGGACAGCCTTGAGCAAATAGGATTTGTGTTGTGTCCCATTCTCACGGAGAAGTCATCCACTTTGTGAAATCTTTTATCCAGAAAAATGGATCATCCATCACTAACCCCACTCCCCTGTTCTAGCCCCTTTCCTCCAACTGGTTGTGTAATAGGTACCTTGTGAGTCCGCCATGGTGGGGGGAACTTTTTGTTCAGAAAGAAGGTCACGGCCGGAGAGTAGAAATCAGGCTCTCACCAGGATTAGGGCACAATACACCAGTGTTCACCCTAAAAACCAAAGGTCTCCACTTGTTGCTTGCTAAAGAAGAAGCCCATGTGCTCGAACTGTACTAGTGGTACTTATTGCACCTGTTCGCATTAGACGTTGCCGATTCATACGTCATGACCAATTTACTATGGCCTTCTACTGTGTGTGAGAACTTTTCCCGCTCTGTTTTATTGATGCCATTCCAAGTTATGTAACTGCACACTATGCCACAATAAAGGATTAGACCAACTTTGAGGAGATAAGCCTCATAATAATAATAAGCAGTAGCAGCCCAGAGCTGGTTTTCCGAACTCTGAGGTGTTTGTTTAATCTATGATCTCATTCACCATCACCAGTTGCAGCGCCCAGCCATAACTCATAGGTAGAAGTTTAATCTGGAGTCTTCTTTTAATTTGGATCAGTATTATTTGCACTTTCTCCCACGTGGTGATTCACTATTTCCTCTCATACAGTTATTGTACAATTATTTTTTCATGCAGTTGTTTGAACAGTTTACCTCCAATCTCAGCCTGTCTTTTCCCACCCTGTTCTTTTCCTCTCTATGTATCCTGTTTATATGACACACGCACACAGTTGTAGAAATATTCCGGAAACCGGGACTCATTTCAACATACAATGCAGACGTGATTTGAGTGTGTGTATAAAGGAAAGGTTTTGCAACATTTTGTAAATATTGTCACTCAAATCTAACTTTGCTCAGGGTTGTGTCTTTCCATATGCCAGCTTGAATCTTAAAGTGGTCTTACAATGTTTTATTACTTTAAGAATATGTGTGTTACTATGCATGCAAGAGTGTACATGTGCAATCATGTCTGGCCAATTTGTGTGTTTATTCTGTGTCTGTATCTGTGTGTACACAGCATAGGTCGGAAACGGGTTGGACCACAGCGGCTGTGGAAGGAACAGGGAAAGAGTCCAGAGGAAAAGGCGTAACTGCTGCCTGTCAACCACCAAATCCACTGCCCTTACCAAAGGGTGCAATAAAACACCCCTGAGACAATTGTACACAAATGCAAACACATAAACAGGGAGACCATAATAACAAAGTACATAGCTGACCATTATTGTAGGTGTTCTGACATCCTCCTCAAAAATGACAAGGATAATTTTGGGCTGATTCCACAGAGTGATGGCTGTGGTTTCACTGTACATATCAAAAAGAAGGAAGTGAAGCAGATAATATGAGTAAAACTACTAATCTGTGTGGGATTGGGCTAAATGGTTTAAACACAAGACCACTTTCACTTTTCTCACCTTGAATTTGCACTGATCACACCCTGTTCTGACTTCAAATTGAGCTGTTAAGTACATGCAGACAGTTATTATATCATTATCTACTCAAACTTACACACCCTAAATCAAATTATACATGCTTTAACAAACCAAAAGAACATTCAGTAGTCACCCACTAAAACAAAATAAATACGAATATTGTTGACCTTATGAGATTTAACTTTTTAGGAAAAGTGTGTGTACTATTCTTATACTAGTTCTCTAGGAGACAGCTTGGGATTGCATTCAGACAGCTGTGGTGGCCAGGGTCAAAGGGAGCAGAGGGTAGTGAAATCTACTATACGAGCAAGGCAAGCTTTTCTCTTTCTGTAACATCCACAGAGAGATAGTTCTTTTCTGGAATGTCACAATATAAGTGAATAATTCCTCTATTTATCTGCAAGCTGTTCAGGTTTAGAGGATTACATCCTCTCTTTTTCCTGTGTTATCTCTCGCGAAACAATTACAGGAATCTTGTGGACTTTTGTCTTGCTGCGTGTATAATTGAAAGCGAACACAACAACAATGTTAAACTGGTCTAAGGTCAGGCACTCTTTTGCACACAAAAGATTTATATGAAGCAGTATAACTGATGATCTATGATGAATATACAATACCCCTGTGTGGCTGACATCCGAAAATCTGACGGAAGTGTTCAGTGTGCTTCTATGTAATGTTACATGTGTTGTAATAAAAATGTAACCAGAGGCAGCTCTGTACTCTTGAATGATCTTTAACACTTTCTCAACAGCTCTGGGTCCTTCCCTAGAGACAGGCCCTGGGAGACGGAACCAACAAGGGGGAAACATGGGGGTGAAAGGTCAGGGGTTGCTGATGCAGAAACAAAGGTCAGTGAGGGAGTGGATGGGGTGGTGACCTTTGACATCACAGCCAAAGGGTTGCAGACTCCAAGTCTTTAACCACCAATCATGTTAAAATGACTTACTACATGTCTGCTTTCTAGTTAATTACATACTAATATACAAGTAGTTAACAAGCACTCAATGAACCTGTGACCTAGTTTGTCAAGTGTAATGTCCCCTCTACTGCCCTGCAGCACATGAAGGCCATCACCAAGCCAATAAGCTTTTTTTTGTGGCAGACATTTAGATTTGTTTCAGCAGGTACAGCACATGTATCATTAATGATGGCTGTGTTCCATTCTGTGTCCCAGTAAGCCAGCAGGCCAGTTAGCGAGCACAAAACTTTGGCCCTGGAATTGACACACGTAAAGGAAAGGCAGCCATTATTAATGCTATTATTTACACCTGTGCTATGAAATGTCAGTCAAATGTATCTAATCGCTATGATTTTACTCAACATTGTAGCTACATACTCAAGCTAATAGCTAACACAAATCTTATTCCAACCCTGAGGCAGTTCTTTTCATTTTCATTTTTTCATGTTCTCAATTCCTTTTGCGTATGAACAATTATTTGATAATAGCTAAACATCTGTCATGAAAACATGGGGACAATTAAGTAGGTTGGGAGATGAGGAGAATTGTAATGGTAGCTAACATTTTGCCTAATATAGGCTGGCTAGCAACTGTTAGATAGTCAGCATAGCCAGGCAGTATTCATCAGTCTGTGTCTGAGGTGGGTTACTTGATATAATATTTTGGAATCGCAGCAATTCAGAGGCTAATATTGTATGGGCCTGCCTACATATTGTTGTTGGACCAACATGCTGCTGGTTGAGGCTTTGAAGGCCAAGAGGTGAGAGAGAGTTGAAGAGGGGAAGTGCATGTAACATTAAGAAATGGATATTGGCTCAGATTGGAGCACTGACTCAACTACAAGAGAGCATGTTTGTTCCAGATAAGGGCCATTATTTTTCTGCTGAAAATAAGAGAAAAACACAACCATATGGAGGATCTGAAGGATGTTGGCTGTTCCAGCAACTCTAATTGAGAACATAATATATCATCAACAACAGCGTGGAAAGGACAGATAACAAATATTGACCCAAATGTTTAGTCACTTTGAAGTGTAGCAATTTTCAGGCCAAAACAAAATAGAGAAACACTTAGCTGAAGGACAATGGAGACCTGTGGCCGCCGTGCTGTTGTCATGTTTGCTACAGTCTGGTTGAGTAACTTTCTTTCTGTCTCCAGGGCTGGGTAGCTGGCTACAGAAACAGGAATTAACTAATTCCTACAAAGAGAGATGGGCACATACAGTAAGGCATATGGATACAGAGAATAGATAATAGGATAAAGATTGAAGGAATGTAAAATAAATAAAAATTAATGGTGTATGGGTTTTTGAACAGCCATAATAAAGGGCTGTGGCTGGCAATGATCACTTTTGAACATTTCAATAGACTTCACTGTTTTATCTATAATATTTTCATTGTCTACGTGTTTTACTTGTTTGACTATTATCTGGCAGTTGTCTTATATTTTATTCTAGTTTTAATATTTGTAAAGCAATGCTATTATTAGGCCAGCTGTTGTTGTTATGCTTCTGTTATTATTATTGTCAAATGGAGGGACAAAAAAAAAAGATCTAGTGACATAACTAGTAATTCAGACATCCCAGCTCATGTGCAGTGGGTGCAGGAATGTTTTTGGCATGGTCATTGTTTGGAGCAAATCCCCTTTGTGTGATACACAATGCTGAAACCAACTAGCTCATAATTAGCATTGCTTGGCGAAGACCTGCCCAGTGCACCTGGGAAATGGGAGTGGAAGAGGGACAACTGGATGACTGGTTATGAGGGAGTCAATATAAATGTGTAGGACATTGCAATTTGCCTGATTGTTAACATCTCACAATATGTTAATGGTCTTTTACATACCGATGATAAAAAATATATTCAATGCCTTGTCCGGCTGCAATTGTCATGTTTGGTTATTTATAAGCCACTCTGCCAGAGCAAGACCAGATAGCTCTGTACAGTAGACTTTATCATTGCTGTCAGCTCAGCTGTAATAAGTACCCTCAGCTTATCAGCTATTTTTATGAGAGCACTATGTTATTATGGCCCGTGGAGCACTGTGGCTGCACAATTTGTGGCCCTCCCCTGTTTTTACAACCGTATCGAGCACCTGGTGGGAAATAGGCTAAGAATTAACGTTAAGACTCCAACATGTCATTACAATTCCTTGTATATGCCACTCCTTTATACATTTTGCTTTGATCAGTAAAAACAACAACATGGCATATCATACAGGAGGTTGTGGGGGGGCTACTATGTGTCTTCGTATGTGAGATCTGTGATCATCGTGTGGGAATACAAAGGATCCATTTCAACATGTTAAATCAGCTTTGGAGTTTAGGCTTCACCACAGAACTTCAAAGGAATTTCCATGTCAGTCAGGGTTCAAAGGGCCCTTCATGTGAAAGACCTGCTCTGTGCCCAGATCTGTGCCCCTGGACCCTGCAGCTCTGATGTGCCACATAGTGGCACAGTTCTCTACATTGATGACCACATTGTCACTGAGTCGTATGGAAGTAATCAGGCGTGCTCTGTTTATGCTTGATCACAGCACCAGGCGAGAGTTGGGCATTGTGACTGTCGTGTTTTATATGCGACTCCTCTGCTGGTCACTGGAGATGACTGAGATCAGCCTGAGATACACAGAATTCACTGTGGGGGTCTCCTGTGCAACAAGAACCAAAACAATGATGAAAGGGATGTCTTACATGGACAGATCGGCTGTGCGAGTACGTAATGTGTAGTGACTGCAGTTCTGATCAATTCTGTCTACCGACATTAGCGTGCGTAAAATTACAGGAAACAAGCTTCAGTCAAATGCATTCAATACATGAACAAACAACTTTGATTCATTGTAAAAACCAAGACACATCGAGTGAATACAATTTTCTGTTTCTTGGAATTAGGCCAGTGGAGAACACAGATTTGTGCCAAAGCTTTTTGTTTTTAAAGACATTGCCACCCTCTTCTTCTCCTCCCTCCCTTTCTTCATACTCCTCCTCTCCTCGTCTTCCTCCTCCTCCACACCTCATGCCAAGGTCACAGTTGGTAGACCATTAAGAATGCACTGTAGTACATCCCCCAGCATGCTGAATGAAGGGGGCGTTAAACAAGAGCCCTGCCATTATCATTCACATAAGTGTGTGTTTCTGTTTATGGGTGTGTGTACTGTACTAGGGGGTGATTGTTGTATCTGTTGTAGCCGTACTCTGCAAAGCCCTTAGGTCAGTCAAAAATTCGTTATTTCCATGCCCTATTTGGGTTATGGTACAATTAAAGGACAAATCTGGCGCAAAATGAACCTAGGGGTTAATTACATATGTGTACTGAGTCGAACGTTCTCTGGGATATGTTTTCATGCTAATCAAATGTGACCAGTGTTAGCTCAAACCGCTAATTACCTTATAACGCTAGTCGTCGGGGCAAGGGTAAAGTAAAAAGAAATCGCTATTTCTATACCATTCGACTGATTGTGACTGTTTTCCCAAGATGGCGCCTGCCTGTATACGTGAACAGGACTGTCTTTCTAAACTATCTTTTTAATAAACTTTCTGTAAACTTAGAAAGTTCTCAATGCTTCGGTTTACATGTAGGGACCCTCATCATGCTACCGTGGAAGTGTGGTGCTATTTTGAGCCTTGTTAGTGGTATAGAAATAGCAATTTCTTTTTACTTTACCAGTGTCCCAACGACTAGCGTTATAAGGTAATTAGCGGTTTGCGATAAAACTGGTCGCATTCGATTAGCATGAAAACATATCCCAGAGAACGGTCGACTGTAATGGTGCTTTTCCATTACATCGTGGGGGGGGGGTGTCCTGAACAAATCCACCATTTTTAAATAGTTTAGCCAGCAGTTGTTTTTTTTGCTGCCTCCAGCTTCATTTGAAACAAAATTTTCTTCTGGCTGTGGCAACAACAACCCACCTTCGATGTTCTGTGTGTGTGTTGCGTTAGGTCACGGCAGTTCACTGCGGCGCCGCTATAATGACCAGCCACGCTGAGGCGGTACTAAAATCTGCAATGGAAAACGGACACACAGTGCGTTGAGTCGAGTAGAGTCGGGACGAGTCGAGCAGGTACTATGTAATGGAAAAACGCCATAATTAACCCCTAGGTTCATTTTGCGCCGGATTTGTCCTTTAAGTGGTTCCTCTGTTGAATTTCATTGGTCTCAATATACAAACACAGCAACTCTTTACGCTCTCTGGGAACAACAGGCAGGTGTGATCAGTAACAACAGGATTACAGGGTTCAACACCTCTGCTCCCCACTGACTTCCTCTCACACCCCAGCTCCACATTCAGACCACACCCAGAGCAACAAGCGATACAATTCCCAGTAAAGTCTGCCAATGTACAGTATATGTGCACAAAAATATGTGTATGCTCTGTTTGTGTGGGTGTGTGCTTGTACTTGGTGAACATGGGACATGGGCCTGAATACCTTCACTGAGTTAATCCATTTAACTAGAAGTGCTCATCTACTCAGAGAATTGTTAACCCAAACGATCGCTGATAACCCCTGAGGCTAACCTGTGACCTCTGACCTTAACCTCAGGGCTCTACAAACAAGGCATTGGCCTCTAGGGATTTAACACACATATCTTTAACGGGTTTCATTTTTCACTCTCTGTTTTGCTTTCTTCTTCTTTGGGTCACACTCTACTCTTCTATCTTGTTCTCCGGTATCTCTCTCTGTTTTTTTGTTTAAGGCCAGCCCAAGATAATCCTTTAAAGCCTGTTTCCTTTAGAGCCCATTCTACATTTTCACAACACAGAGCCAGAGGCTGCTGTGGTGTAAATTGAGGGGTAAACAGCAATGCATAGATCTTTTTCTCTAAGCTGCTGTGGGCTGGCCGATACTTCTCCTGTGTACACAGTAGTATTTTTTCCACTGATACCTAAAACCTTTTTGCTTAATTCTCCCATATTATCTAGAAGACATTATATCAATACATGAAATGGATTCCTATTGTTTGCACAATTTTTCTCCATTGTTGATAATAAAACTAAAAAGGTTTGAACCATTTAAAGGATAAGGCTGGTGATTTTTCTTCTGGTCAAACAGTGACATGAAAATACCAAAACCAACTATGCGTTGGAGCTGCGTTATGCTAGAAAATAACTAGTTTGTATGT